>NC_069500.1:204558323-204754932 GCF_027579735.1 Bombina bombina | reverse complement strand
CAAAGAGAATGACTGGGGAAGGCGGAGCCTAGGAGGGATCATGTGACCAGCTTTGCTGGGCTCTTTGCCATTTCCTGTTGGGGAAGAGAATATCCCACAAGTAAGGATGACGCCGTGGACCGGACACACCTATGTTGGAGAAATAATGTTATATAATTTTGCACATAGTGCAGAATTATATAAAACATTATCTTAGCCAAGGTAATAAGAAGTAAAAATTATATTTCTATAACAGTGTTGGTTATGCAAAACTGGGGAATGATAAATAAAGGGATTATATATCTTTTTAAATAATAACATTTTTGGTGTTTACTATCCCTTTAAACTTTCATGATTCAGATAGAGCATGCAATGTTAAACAGCTTTAACAATTTACTTCCATTAACAAAATGTGCAAAGTCTTTTTATATTTACACTTTTTGAGTCACCAGCTCCCACTGAGCATGTGCAAGCATTCATAGTAAATACGTATATGCATTTGTGATTGGCTGATGGATGTCACATGATACCGGTGGGAGTGGAAATATATATATTTTTTGCAGAATTTCAGGAATTCTAGTGTACACCAAGGTTTCAAGAAAACATGTTCCTTCTAGCTGCTTTGTAAATGACATACACATGTAATATTGCCGGAATAAATTCTTCTATGATTATACAGGATTAACAAATACACTTAACCCTATAGTATTATGTGTACAGAATGAGTATAAAACAATGCACAGCGTGTACTAATCAGGGTGGATAAAAATTAGTGATTTTTTTTATTTAAAGGGGCAGTAAACCTATAAAATAATGTTATATAATTTTGCACATAGTGCAGAATTATATAAAACATTATCTTAGCCAAACTTAATGCAACATAATATTGCCTCTGAAATTTGATTTTTTTTTTTTTATTTTTTTTTAAAAGAGGGTTTTTCAGACCGCTGCTCTTGCTCTACTGAGCGGATCTGATTTTCCCCCTGAGCGCATCTGGGCAGCTGTCTAGTCACAGCCCGGCCCGATCTCGCCATTACACTCAATACAGCTTGCTCCTGCTCTGTCTAATAGCGGGAGTGAGCTACATTGAGTGTAATGGCGCGATCGGACGGGGCTGTGACTAGACAGCTGCCCAGATGCGCTCAGGGGGAAAACCAGACCCGCTCAGTAGAGCAAGAGTGGCGGTCTGAAATCCCTCTTTTTTTAATCAAATTTCAGAGGCAATATTATGTTGCAAAAAGTTTGGCTAAGATAATGTTCTGCAGATGCGCAGAATTATATAACATTTTTTCTAGGTTTACTGCCCCTTTAATAGGATGTTTTTTAAATAAAATGTTTTTTGAGAAGAAAAAAAATAATCTAACAATAGTTTCTATTTAATAAATTATAATCCAAATGTTATTCATCCTGAAATATAGATTAGTTTGTAATTATATAGCAAGATGCTGTATAATCATGGCTGTAATGTTTTTGTTTTTTTGGTGAATTAATTCACGTTGTGCTCTCCTAATGTTTCTATCTTAAAAATATTATCACATATTATAGGTTTTGTAGTTCTCAAAACTGTTAATTTGTTTCTGCAGAAATAACATGCCCCTTCTTCACAGCAAAAGGTTATAAAAACATAATTTATGCTTACCTGATAAATTCCTTTCTCCTGTAGTGTAGTCAGTCCACGGGTCATCCATTACTTATGGGATATTAACTCCTCCCCAACAGGAAGTGCAAGAGGATCACCCAAGCAGAGCTGCTATATAGCTCCTCCCCTCTACGTCATACCCAGTCATTCGACCGAAACCAAACGAGAAAGGAGAAACTATAGGGTGCAGTGGTGACTGGAGTTTAATTTAAATTTTAGACCTGCCATAAAAAACAGGGCGGGCCGTGGACTGACTACACTACAGGAGAAAGGAATTTATCAGGTAAGCATAAATTATGTTTTCTCCTGTTAAGTGTAGTCAGTCCACGGGTCATCCATTACTTATGGGATACCAATACCAAAGCTAAAGTACACGGATGACGGGAGGGACAGGCAGGATCTTTACACGGAAGGAACCACTGCCTGAAGAACCTTTCTCCCAAAAACAGCCTCAGAAGAAGCAAAAGTGTCAAATTTGTAAAATTTGGAAAAAGTATGAAGAGAAGACCAAGTTGCAGCCTTGCAAATCTGTTCAACAGAGGCCTCATTCTTAAAGGCCCACGTGGAAGCCACAGCTCTCGTAGAATGAGCTGTAATCCTTTCAGGAGGCTGCTGTCCAGCAGTCTCATAGGCTAAACGTATTATGCTACGAAGCCAAAAAGAGAGAGAGGTAGCAGATGCTTTTTGACCTCTCCTCTGTCCAGAATAAACTACAAACAGGGAAGAAGTTTGGCGAAAATCTTTAGTTGCCTGTAAATAAAATTTCAGGGCACGGACTACGTCTAGATTGTGCAGAAGTCGTTCCTTCTTTGAAGAAGGGTTAGGGCACAACGATGGAACAACAATCTCTTGATTGATATTCTTGTTAGTGACTACCTTAGGTAAGAACCCAGGTTTAGTACGCAGAACTACCTTATCTGAATGAAAAATCAGATAAGGAGAATCACAATGTAAGGCCGATAACTCAGAGACTCTACGAGCCGAGGAAATAGCCATTAAAAACAGAACTTTCCAAGATAACAGCTTGATATCAATGGAATGAAGGGGTTCAAACGGAACACCCTGTAAAACGTTAAGAACTAAGTTTAAGCTCCATGGTGGAGCAACAGTCTTAAACACAGGCTTAATCCTGGCCAAAGCCTGACAAAAAGCCTGAACGTCTGGAACTTCTGACAGACGTTTGTGTAAAAGGATGGACAGAGCTGAGATCTGTCCCTTTAAAGAATTTGCAGATAAACCCTTTTCTAAACCTTCCTGTAGAAAAGACAATATCCTAGGAATCCTAACCTTACTCCATGAGTAACTCTTGGATTCGCACCAGTGTAAATATTTACACCATATCTTATGGTAAATTTTCCTGGTAACAGGTTTCCTAGCCTGTATTAAGGTATCAATTACTGACTCCGAAAATCCACGCTTTGATAAAATCAAGCGTTCAATTTCCATGCAGTCAGCTTCAGAGAAATTAGATTTTGATGTTTGAAAGGACCCTGAATTAGAAGGTCCTGTCTCAGAGGCAGCGACCAAGGTGGACAGGATGACATGTCCACTAGATCTGCATACCAGGTCCTGCGTGGCCACGCAGGCGCTATTAGAATCACCGATGCTTTTTCCTGTTTGATCCTGGCAATCAATCGAGGAAGCATCGGGAACGGTGGAAACACATAAGCCATGTTGAAGACCCAAGGTGCTGTCAGAGCATCTATCAGCGCCGCTCGCGGATCCCTGGACCTGGATCCATAACAAGGAAGTTTGGCGTTCTGGCGAGACGCCATGAGATCCAGATCTGGTTTGCCCCAACGTCGAAGTATTTGGGCAAAGACCTCCGGATGAAGTTCCCACTCCCCCGGATGAAAAGTCTGGCGACTTAAGAAATCCGCCTCCCAGTTCTCCACGCCTGGAATGTGAATCGCTGACAGGTGGCAAGAGTGAGACTCTGCCCAGCGAATTATCTTTGAGACTTCCATCATCGCTAGGGAACTCCTTGTCCCTCCCTGATGATTGATGTAAGCCACAGTCGTGATGTTGTCCGACTGAAACCTGATGAACCTCAGAGTTGCTAACTGAGGCCAAGTCAGAAGGGCATTGAGAACTGCTCTCAATTCCAGAATGTTTATTGGAAGGAGACTCTCCTCCTGAGTCCATGATCCCTGAGCCTTCAGGGAATTCCAGACAGCGCCCCAACCTAAAAGGCTGGCGTCTGTTGTTACAATTGTCCAGTCTGGCCTGCTGAAGGGCATCCCCTGGACAGATGTGGCCGAAAAAGCCACCATAGAAGAGAATCTCTGGTCTCTTGATCCAGATTCAGCATAGGGGACAAATCTGAGTAATCCCCATTCCACTGACTTAGCATGCACAATTGCAGTGGTCTGAGATGCAGGCGTGCAAAAGGTACTATGTCCATTGCCGCTACCATTAAGCCGATTACCTCCATGCATTGAGCCACTGACGGGTGCTGAATGGAATGAAGGACACGGCAAGCATTTAGAAGTTTTGTTAACCTGTCCTCTGTCAGGTAACTTTTCATTTCTACAGAATCTATAAGAGTCCCCAAGAAGGGAACTCTTGTGAGTGGTAAGAGAGAACTCTTTTCTTCGTTCACTTTCCACCCATGCGACCTTAGAAATGCCAGTACTAACTCTGTATGAGACTTGGCAGTTTGGAAGCTTGACGCTTGTATCAGAATGTCGTCTAGGTACGGAGCTACCGATATTCCTCGCGGTCTTAGTACCGCCAGAAGAGAGCCCAGAACCTTTGTAAAGATTCTTGGAGCCGTAGCTAACCCGAAGGGAAGAGCTACAAACTGGTAATGCCTGTCTAGGAAGGCAAACCTTAGATACCGGTAATGATCCTTGTGAATCGGTATGTGAAGGTAGGCATCCTTTAAATCCACTGTGGTCATGTACTGACCTCTTTGGATCATGGGTAAGATTGTCCGAATAGTTTCCATTTTGAACGATGGAACTCTTAGGAATTTGTTTAGGATCTTTAAATCCAATATTGGTCTGAAGGTTCCCTCTTTTTGGAACCACAAACAGATTTGAGTAAAACCCTTGTCCGTGTTCCGACCGCGGAACTGGGTGGATCACTCCCATTAGTAAGAGGTCTTGTACACAGCGTAGAAACGCCTCTTTCTTTATCTGGTTTGTTGACAACCTTGAAAGATGAAATCTCCCTTGAGAAGCACACAAAAAAACTGACACTTTGAGATAACAATGAACCGGTTTAGTTATAGCAATCAATTTTTCATATGAAATGCATTAATTTAGCAAAGGATAGCACCCATCAGCAAATGGATTATTAATACCAAAAATGATTGACAAATAAATACGTTTTTTATCACAGTCAAAGCACAGTCTCACAGGTCTGCTGTGAGTGATTACCTCCCTCAAACTAGTTTTGGAGACCCCTGAGCTCTGTAGAGACGTCCTGGATCATGCAGGGAGAATAAGGAAGACTGTGACTGAATTTTTAATGCGTAGTAAAAGCGCCAAAAATAGGCCCCTCCCACTCTTAATACAGCAGTGGGGAAGCTCAGTAACTGATTTTATGCAAAATAAACGACAGCCAAGTGGAAAATAATGTCCATAAATTTTCACCAAGTACCTCAGAGAAAAAAAACAAAAAACGATTAACCTGTCAGTAAACGTTTTAAATATATGAATAAGAATAAAAGCCTGTTGCTAGTCGCTATCACTGCAGAGAGGCTAGAGTTATATGTATACAGTATTTTCTTAGTGAAGTGCCATTCCCCAGAAATACTTTGGTGCCAACATACATACATAACAGCCTGATACCAGTTACTACTACTGCATTTAAGGCTGTACTTACATTTTATCGGTATTAGCAGTATTTTCTCAGTCAATTCCATTCCTTAGAAAATAATATACTGCAACATACCTCTTTGCAGGTGAACCCTGCCCACTGTCCCCTGTTCTGAAGTTACCTCGCTCCTCAGAATGGCCGAGAACAGCAAATGGATCTTAGTTACATCCGCTGAGATCATACACAAACTCAGGTAGATTCTTCTTCTAATACTGCCTGAGAAGAAACAACACACTCCGGTGCTGTTTAAAATAACAAACTTTTGATTGAAGTAATAAAAAACTAAATTTAATAACCACACTCCTCTCACACATCCTATCTATTAGTTAGGTGCAAGAGAATGACTGGGTATGACGTAGAGGGGAGGAGCTATATAGCAGCTCTGCTTGGGTGATCCTCTTGCACTTCCTGTTGGGGAGGAGTTAATATCCCATAAGTAATGGATGACCCGTGGACTGACTACACTTAACAGGAAAAATTAGCATACAGAGTTGATAAATAGACCTTAAAGGGACATAACAATGAAAGATTATTTTTGGGTTTCAGAAAGATCATACCATTTTTATATTTACTTCTATTGTCATATTTCCTTCTCTTGGAATCCTTTGTTGAAGGAGAGCAATGCTCCAGTGGGGCCTAGCTAAATACATTGGGTGAGATAGTGACAAGCAGCTAGCTCACAGTAGTGCATATTCCAGCCACCATCGCTTCAGAGTGCGCTCCCTGGGAGTATGAGCGACAAAAAACTGCTCGTGTCACCGTGAGTGAAAACTAACCATGCTCTGCAGATACACTTGCCTATAGTGACTAGGGAATCATGTGATTTTTTTTTCTATGGTGCTGCAGGAACAAAGAATGTTTAAAATTTTTTTAAAAAAGACACAGCGCCCTATTATAAGGAATAAAATTTAACAGCAGCATTAAAATGTCCCTGAGGTATTTAGATGCTGATAAACTGCACCTCCCCACGAGAGAAAAATACTGCCATTAACCCCTTCAGTACTGAGGAAACTTTAGTGTAGCAATTAAATGTCCCCTGGCTATGTTACACTTGAGATACTCTGTAAAAATAGCCTGTGAAATGTGTGAGTGCAATGCACTTAGCTTTTGAAGCACCCACTGATCTTAGCAGTCAAATATGTAAAGCTGTATCCAGTAGGTAGCCCATCCAGTGCTTCTACAGGTACAGCAGAGGATATCTGAAGTTAAAGAACTGACATTTGTAACTACATACACTAACCAATTTCATGCAATATGTAACATCTTACGCAAGAATCTACTGATTCTGCGAGCAGATGACTTACTTAAAGGAGTAGGGGAAAGGGATTGTAGATTTGTATCAAGGAGGGACATAACAATTGGTAATATGATATCGCCTAGCATGTTGAGAAAACCTAAACAATATAATAGTTGGTTGCATTGTAAGGTACACTACCTATGTGCTAGAAGATTATGTACAGCTTGCGACTTTACACAAGTCAGTAAGAGTTTTCAATCAAGCACCACACAAAAGGTGTATCAGAATGATCACTGTACCAATTGTAGAACTGATCATTCCATCTACAGGTCATACCTCACTTTACAGCGCTTCGCTAATACAGTGATTTGTGGAGCTGAAGTTCAACCTCCAAGGAATTTGAAACAGTGCTGTAATCTTCGTGAGATTGCGAGAAAAGTGACTGGCACCATTTTGCTATGCCCAGTTCACTCTGTTTACAGCATTGCAGTGCAATCTGTGTCTCAGTGTTGTAGTCTGGCAAATGTTACTACAGTAATTGTCACGATTTTACAGGTACAGTTTTTATTGAATACTAATTAAATACTGTGCAAGTGTTAAACTAAACTTAGCGCTATTGCACACCTAATATATGTTAGTTCAAACATGTTTTCAAGCTTTTAAACACATTGGCATGTGAAAAGAAAGCTAAAACCATGTTACACTTTAAGGAGGTTTTCACTTTACAGCGGGGTTCCATAATCCGCTGTATGAGTGACGTATACCTTTATATGATCACTTGTATGCAGTGCAAAGTACAGTACGTAGGTTGTACCTCAAGAGAGACAAGAGTTAGAAACATTAAGGGAGATATTAACCATTGGCAGTAGTGTCATACATATATTTTTCATACTTTCAACCTTTCAATAAATAAAAGTTTACTCCGCTCCAAATATGCACTATGAATGAGTTGGCATGTCATATATATATATATATATATATATATATATATATATATATATATATATATATATATATATATATATATAAACTAAAATTATGGGGAGGCGAAAAGTGAGTTTAAAATCCTCCACTAAATACAAATTATAGAGAAAATAACTCATTGTGTAAACCATTTACAAATCTAAACAAGTCAGAAGACTTGCTTTTTAAACCCAGAAACTCTCTGACTACACTGTTTCCAATGCAGCAAAGGAATATGGGTAAGATATGCAAATTAGGTTCACAATGACTCACCTTTTTACTTTTAGCCTGCTTTTTAAGACAGGCTTCCCTTTATGCCATAGCACTGCTGCATTACACAGTTTTAATGCTTAGCTAGGGTTAGTACAGTGATTTAGACCAATCCTAGGACAGCTGTTTCGTGGTTAATGCCACTCATCAGCTGGGAGTAGGTTAAATCACTGCTTGGTAAAGTTAATTTCTGGGGGAAATTCAACAACAATTAAAATTAAACAATTAATTATCTTCTGACTTGTTTAGATTTGTAAATGGTTTACACAATGAGTTATTTTCTCTATATTTTGTATTTAGTGGAGGATTTTAAACTCACTTTTCGCCTCCCCGTAATTTTAATTGTTGTTGAATTTCCCCCAGAAATGAACTTTACCAAGCAGCAATTTAACCTACTCCCAGCTGATAACCACGAAACAGCTGTCCTGGGATTGGTCTAAATCACTGTACTAACCCCTAGCTAAGCATTAAAGCTGTGTAATGCAGCAGTGCTATGGCATAAAGGGAAGTCTGTCTTAAAAAGCAGGCTAAAAGTAAAAAGGTGAGTCATTGTGAACCTCATTTGCATATCTTACCCAGATTCCTTTGCTGCATTGGAAACAGTGTAGTCAGAGAGTTTCTGGGTTTAAAGCAAGTCTTCTGACTTGTTTAGATTTGTAAATGGTTTACACAATGAGTTATTTTCTCTCTCTCTATATATATATGTATATGTATAGTGGATGTCAGGTTTCTGTCATGTAAAAAAAAATGAGACAAAGATAAATCGTTTCTGAAATTTTTCCACCTTTAAATTGACCTATAAACTGTACAACTTGATTGAAAAACAAACTGAAACTTCTAGGTGAATGGAAGTAAAAATAAAAAAATAAAATAATATGGTTGCATATAACTGGGGATGTAGCTGTGTTTAGAATTGAGCAATCACATTCAAAATCATGTTAAATAGGAGTCAGCATACACCATCATTTAAAATGCCTCTGATTAACCCCAAATAAAGTACAGCTGTTCTAGTAGGTCTTTCCTGACATTTTCTTAGTCGCAACCTACAGCAAAAGCCATGGTTCGCAAAGAGCTTCCAAAGCATCAGAGGGATCTCATTGTTAAAAGGTATCAGTCAGGAGAACGGTACAAAAGAATTTCCAAGGCATTAGATATACCATGGAACACAGTGAAGACAGTCATCATCAAGTGGAGAAAATTATTGCGCAACAGTGACATTACCAAGAACTGGACGTCCCTCCAAAATAGATGAAAAGACGAGAAGAAAACTGGTCTGGGAGGCTGCCAAGAGGCCTACAGCACCATTAAAGGAACTGCAGGAATATCTGGCAAGTACTGGCTGTGTGGTGCATGTGACAACAATCGCCCGTATTCTTCATATGTCTGTGCTATGGGGTAGAGTGGCAAGACGGAAGCCTTTTCTTATGGAAAAAAAAACATCCAAGCCCAGCTAAATTTTGCAAAAACACATCTGAAGTCTCCTAAAAGCATGTCGCAAAAGGTGTTCTGGTTTGATGAAACCAGGATTAAACTTTTTGGCCATAATTCCAAAAGATATGTTCGGAGCAAAAACAACACTGCATATAACCAAAAGAACACCATACCCACAGTGAAGCATTTTGGTGGCAGCATCATGCTTTGGGTCTGTTTTTCTTCAGCTGGAACTGGGGCCTTAGTCAAAGTAGAGGGAATTATGAACAGTTAAGAGGTGACATGATTACTTTATATAAATATATTCAAGGCCCATATACAGAGATAGCAGAAGCGCTGTTTATTCCAAGAAAATTGTTCGTGACCAGAAGTCACAATTTAAGGTTGGAGGAAAGGAGATTTAATCTCCTGAAACGGAAATGTTTTTTCACTGTAAGAGCAATTAAATTTTGGAACTCATTACCAAAGGAGGTAGTGAATGCCAATACCCTAGATACATTTAAAAATTATCTGGATACATTTCGGTCTATTAACAAAATTCATGGATATGATTGCTAGTATTAAATGGGTCACCTTTTAGTGGGATTATTTAAGATTAACTGGAGTTTTTTGTATATATTTTAGATTTGTATAGGTTGAACTCTATGAACTTCGGTCTTTTTTCAACCTCATCTACTATATTACTATGTTAGTTCCAAATACTAGACAATAATGGCACAAAGCCTTCAGGCTTCTGCTAGAAAGCTGAACATGAAGAGGAACTTCATCTTTCAGCATGACAACGCCCCAAAGCAATCATCC
This sequence comes from Bombina bombina, assembly GCF_027579735.1. Taxonomy (NCBI): domain Eukaryota; kingdom Metazoa; phylum Chordata; class Amphibia; order Anura; family Bombinatoridae; genus Bombina; species Bombina bombina. The sequence goes on along the minus strand of NC_069500.1, from coordinate 204,744,787 downwards.
AAATCAACAATGGAATGGCTTCACCAGAAGAAGATTAAAGTTTTGGAATGGCCCAGTCAGAGCCCAGACCTGAATCCAATCGAAAATCTGTGAGGTGACCTGAAGAGAGCTGTGCACAGGAGATGCCCTCGCAATCTGACAGATTTGGAGTGTTTTTGCAAAGAAGAGTGGGCAAATCTTGCCAAGTCAAGATGTGCCATGCTGATAAACTCATACCCAAAACGACTGAGTGCTGTAATAAAATCAAAGGGTGCTTTAACAAAGTATTAGTTTACACACTTATGCAACCATATTATTTTAGTTTTTTATTTCTACTTCCCTCCACCTAAAAGATTTTAGTTTGTTTTGCAATTGAGTTGTACAGTTTATAGGTCACATTAAAGGTGGAAATAGTTCTGGAATGATTTATCCATGTGTCATTTTTTTACATCACAGAAACATGACATTTTAACAGGGGTGTGTAGACTTTTTTATATCCAATATATATATATATATATATATATATATATATATATATATATATATATATATATATATATATATATATATATATATATATATATATATATATATATACATACACACATACACACACATACATATATATATAAAAATAAATACTTTGTAGTATACACAGAAGAGGCCTTTATGGCTCAAACTGTCAGCAGAGGGCATGACACAAAACAGCGCTTCTTCCCCATATCCTGATGAGGTCAATAAAAGGACATTTGTACAATGTAGATATGTGTTTAAAACATGTTATGACATTAAATGAAGGGAAAAATGGCAACCATGTCATATTTGGTATCAAATTGATTCTCACAATGTAAATAAGATATTGCCCTTTTGTACAGATGAAAATGGACGTATCTAGCAGAAATTATAATGGGTTCTATAATTTCAGGCAAAGACTTAGAGTTTATTGAAGGTCATAAAAGATAGGGGGTTCTTAGCCCTGCCAGAAGGGTGTGGTCATGAAACTTGATCTCTGGAAAATATGTATAAGAATCTTGCGTTTTAACAATAAAATGGTCATTCTTACAAGGGAGGCTATGAAAAACAGAATTTATGTTTACCTGATAAATTTCTTTCTCCAACGGTGTGTCCGGTCCACGGCGTCATCCTTACTTGTGGGATATTCTCTTCCCCAACAGGAAATGGCAAAGAGCCCAGCAAAGCTGGTCACATGATCCCTCCTAGGCTCCGCCTACCCCAGTCATTCGACCGACGTTAAGGAGGAATATTTGCATAGGAGAAACCATATGGTACCGTGGTGACTGTAGTTAAAGAAAATAAAATATCAGACCTGATTAAAAAAACCAGGGCGGGCCGTGGACCGGACACACCGTTGGAGAAAGAAATTTATCAGGTAAACATAAATTCTGTTTTCTCCAACATAGGTGTGTCCGGTCCACGGCGTCATCCTTACTTGTGGGAACCAATACCAAAGCTTTAGGACACGGATGAAGGGAGGGAGCAAATCAGGTCACCTAAATGGAAGGCACCACGGCTTGCAAAACCTTTCTCCCAAAAATAGCCTCAGAAGAAGCAAAAGTATCAAACTTGTAAAATTTGGTAAAAGTGTGCAGTGAAGACCAAGTCGCTGCCCTACATATCTGATCAACAGAAGCCTCGTTCTTGAAGGCCCATGTGGAAGCCACAGCCCTAGTGGAATGAGCTGTGATTCTTTCGGGAGGCTGCCGTCCGGCAGTCTCGTAAGCCAATCTGATGATGCTTTTAATCCAAAAAGAGAGAGAGGTAGAAGTTGCTTTTTGACCTCTCCTTTTACCTGAATAAACAACAAACAAGGAAGATGTTTGTCTAAAATCCTTTGTAGCATCTAAATAGAATTTTAGAGCGCGAACAACATCCAAATTGTGCAACAAACGTTCCTTCTTTGAAACTGGTTTTGGACACAGAGAAGGTACGATAATCTCCTGGTTAATGTTTTTGTTAGAAACAACTTTTGGAAGAAAACCAGGTTTAGTACGTAAAACCACCTTATCTGCATGGAACACTAGATAAGGAGGAGAACACTGCAGAGCAGATAATTCTGAGACTCTTCTAGCAGAAGAAATCGCAACTAAAAACAAAACTTTCCAAGATAATAACTTAATATCAACGGAATGTAAGGGTTCAAATGGAACCCCCTGAAGAACTGAAAGAACTAAATTGAGACTCCAAGGAGGAGTCAAAGGTTTGTAAACAGGCTTGATTCTAACCAGAGCCTGAACAAAGGCTTGAACATCTGGCACAGCTGCCAGCTTTTTGTGAAGTAATACCGACAAGGCAGAAATCTGTCCCTTCAGGGAACTTGCAGATAATCCTTTTTCCAATCCTTCTTGAAGGAAGGATAGAATCCTAGGAATCTTAACCTTGTCCCAAGGGAATCCTTTAGATTCACACCAACAGATATATTTTTTCCAAATTTTGTGGTAAATCTTTCTAGTCACAGGCTTTCTGGCCTGAACAAGAGTATCGATAACAGAATCTGAGAATCCTCGCTTCGATAAAATCAAGCGTTCAATCTCCAAGCAGTCAGCTGGAGTGAAACCAGATTCGGATGTTCGAACGGACCCTGAACAAGAAGGTCTCGTCTCAAAGGTAGCTTCCAAGGTGGAGCCGATGACATATTCACCAGATCTGCATACCAAGTCCTGCGTGGCCACGCAGGAGCTATCAAGATCACCGACGCCCTCTCCTGCTTGATCCTGGCTATCAGCCTGGGGATGAGAGGAAATGGCGGGAACACATAAGCTAGTTTGAAGGTCCAAGGTGCTACTAGTGCATCCACTAGAGCCGCCTTGGGATCCCTGGATCTGGCCCCGTAGCAAGGAACTTTGAAGTTCTGACGAGAGGCCATCAGATCCATGTCTGGAATGCCCCACAGGTGAGTGACTTGGGCAAAGATTTCCGGATGGAGTTCCCACTCCCCCGGATGCAATGTCTGCCGACTCAGAAAATCCGCTTCCCAATTTTCCACTCCTGGGATGTGGATAGCAGACAGGTGGCAGGAGTGAGACTCCGCCCAAAGAATAATTTTGGTTACTTCTTCCATCGCTAGGGAACTCCTTGTTCCCCCCTGATGGTTGATGTACGCAACAGTCGTCATGTTGTCTGATTGAAACCGTATGAACCTGGTCCTCGCAAGCTGGGGCCAGGCCTGGAGAGCATTGAATATCGCTCTCAGTTCCAGAATATTTATCGGTAGAAGAGATTCTTCCCGAGACCAAAGACCCTGAGCTTTCAGGGATCCCCAGACCGCGCCCCAGCCTATCAGACTGGCGTCGGTCGTGACAATGACCCACTCTGGTCTGTGGAACATCATCCCTTGAGACAGATTGTCCAGGGACAGCCACCAACGGAGTGAGTCTCTGGTCTTCTGATTTACTTGTATCTTCGGAGACAAGTCTGTATAGTCCCCATTCCACTGACTGAGCATGCACAGTTGTAATGGTCTTAGATGAATGCGCGCAAAAGGAACTATGTCCATCGCCGCCACCATCAACCCGATCACTTCCATGCACTGAGCTATGGAAGGAAGAGGAACGGAATGAAGTATCCGACAAGAGTCCAGAAGCTTTGTTTTTCTGGCCTCTGTTAGAAAGATCCTCATTTCTAAGGAGTCTATAATTGTTCCCAAGAAGGGAACCCTTGTTGACGGGGATAGAGAACTCTTTTCCACGTTCACTTTCCAGCCGTGAGATCTGAGAAAGGCCAGGACAATGTCCGTGTGAGCCTTTGCTTGAGGAAGGGACGACGCTTGAATCAGAATGTCGTCCAGGTAAGGTACTACTGCAATGCCCCTTGGTCTTAGCACCGCTAGAAGGGACCCTAGTACCTTTGTGAAAATCCTTGGAGCAGTGGCTAATCCGAAAGGAAGCGCCACGAACTGATAATGTTTGTCCAGGAATGCAAACCTTAGGAACCGATGATGTTCCTTGTGGATAGGAATATGTAGATACGCATCCTTTAAATCCACCGTGGTCATGAATTGACCTTCCTGGATGGAAGGAAGGATAGTTCGAATGGTTTCCATCTTGAACGATGGGACCTTGAGAAATTTGTTTAAGATCTTGAGATCTAGGATTGGTCTGAACGTTCCCTCTTTTTTGGGAACTATGAACAGATTGGAGTAGAACCCCATCCCCTGTTCTCTTAATGGAACAGGATGAATCACTCCCATTTTTAACAGGTCTTCTACACAATGTAAGAACGCCTGTCTTTTTATGTGGTCTGAAGACAACTGCGACCTGTGGAACCTCCCCCTTGGGGGAAGTCCCTTGAATTCCAGAAGATAACCCTGGGAGACTATTTCTAGCGCCCAAGGATCCAGAACATCTCTTGCCCAAGCCTGAGCGAAGAGAGAGAGTCTGCCCCCCACCAGATCCGGTCCCGGATCGGGGGCCAATATTTCATGCTGTCTTGGTAGCAGTGGCAGGTTTCTTGGCCTGCTTTCCCTTGTTCCAGCCTTGCATTGGTCTCCAAGCTGGCTTGGCCTGAGAAGTATTACCCTCTTGCTTAGAGGACGTAGCACCTTGGGCTGGTCCGTTTTTACGAAAGGGACGAAAATTAGGTCTATTTTTTGCCTTGAAAGGCCGATCCTGAGGAAGGGCGTGGCCCTTACCCCCAGTGATATCAGAGATAATCTCTTTCAAGTCAGGACCAAACAACGTTTTCCCCTTGAAAGGAATGTTTAGTAGCTTGTTCTTGGAAGACGCATCAGACGACCAAGATTTCAACCAAAGCGCTCTGCGCGCCACAATAGCAAACCCAGAGTTCTTAGCCGCTAACTTAGCCAATTGCAAAGAGGCGTCTAGAGTGAAAGAATTAGCCAATTTGAGAGCATTGATTCTGTCCATAATCTCCTCATAAGGAGGAGAGTCACTATCGAGCACCTTAAGCAGTTCATCAAACCAGAAATATGCGGCAGTAGTGACAGGGACAATGCATGAAATGGGTTGTAGAAGGTAACCCTGCTGAACAAACATCTTTTTAAGCAAACCTTCTAATTTTTTATCCATAGGATCTTTGAAAGCACAACTATCCTCTATGGGAATAGTGGTGCGTTTGTTTAAAGTAGAAACCGCTCCCTCGACCTTGGGGACTGACTGCCATAAGTCCTTTCTGGGGTCGACCATAGGAAACAATTTTTTAAATATGGGGGGAGGGACGAAAGGAATACCGGGCCTTTCCCATTCTTTATTAACAATGTCCGCCACCCGCTTGGGTATAGGAAAAGCTTCTGGGAGCCCCGGCACCTCTAGGAACTTGTCCATTTTACATAGTTTCTCTGGGATGACTAAATTTTCACAATCATCCAGAGTGGATAATACCTCCTTAAGCAAAATGCGGAGATGTTCCAATTTAAATTTAAATGTAATCACATCAGATTCAGCCTGCTGAGAAATGTTCCCTAAATCAGTAATTTCTCCCTCAGACAAAACCTCCCTGGCCCCCTCAGATTGGGTTAGGGGCCCTTCAGAGATATTAATATCAGCGTCGTCATGCTCTTCAGTAACTAAAACAGAGCAGCCACGCTTACGCTGACAAGGGTTCATTTTGGCTAAAATGTTTTTGACAGAATTATCCATTACAGCCGTTAATTGTTGCATAGTAAGGAGTATTGGCGCGCTAGATGTACTAGGGGCCTCCTGAGTGGGCAAGACTCGTGTAGACGAAGGAGGGAATGATGCAGTACCATGCTTACTCCCCTCACTTGAGGAATCATCTTGGGCATCATTGTCATTATCACATAAATCACATTTATTTAAATGAATAGGAATTCTGGCTTCCCCACATTCAGAACACAGTCTATCTGGTAGTTCAGACATGTTAAACAGGCATAAACTTGAACAGAAAGTACAAAAAACGTTTTAAAATAAAACCGTTACTGTCACTTTAAATTTTAAACTGAACACACTTTATTACTGCAATTGCGAAAAAACATGAAGGAATTGTTCAAAATTCACCAAATTTTCACCACAGCGTCTTAAAGCTTTGAAAATATTGCACACCAATTTTGGAAGCTTTAACCCTTAAAATAACGGAACCGGAGCCGTTTTAAGCTTTAAACCCCTTTACAGTCCCTGGTATCTGCTTTGCTGAGACCCAACCAAACCCAAAGGGGAATACGATACCAAATGACGCCTTCAGGAGTCTTTTATAAGTATCAGAGCTCCTCTCACATGCGACTGCATGCCATGCCTCTCAAAAACAAGTGCGCAACACCGGCGCGAAAATGAGACTCTGCCTATGCTTTGGGAAAGCCCCTAAAGAATAAGGTGTCTAAAACAGTGCCTGCCGATATTATTATATCAAAATACCCATATAAAATGATTCCTCAAGGCTAAATATGTGTTAATAATCAATCGATTTAGCCCAGAAAAAGTCTACAGTTTAAATAAGCCCTTGTGAAGCCCTTATTTACAATCGTAATAAACATGGCTTACCGGATCCCATAGGGAAAATGACAGCTTCCAGCATTACATCGTCTTGTTAGAATGTGTCATACCTCAAGCAGTAAGAGACTGCACACTGTTCCCCCAACTGAAGTTAATTGCTCTCAACAGTCCTGTGTGGAACAGCCATGGATTTTAGTTACGGTTGCTAAAATCATTTTCCTCATACAAACAGAATTCTTCATCTCTTTTCTGTTTCTGAGTAAATAGTACGTACCAGCACTATTTGAAAATAACAAACTCTTGATTGAATAATGAAAAACTACAGTTAAACACTAAAAAACTCTAAGCCATCTCCGTGGAGATGTTGCCTGTACAACGGCAAAGAGAATGACTGGGGTAGGCGGAGCCTAGGAGGGATCATGTGACCAGCTTTGCTGGGCTCTTTGCCATTTCCTGTTGGGGAAGAGAATATCCCACAAGTAAGGATGACGCCGTGGACCGGACACACCTATGTTGGAGAAACACAGAGTAAGGACCCAATTGCTTCATGCCATCTCTCTGGTAACAGATTCCAAAGACTAGCACAGTATAGGGTGTCTATTTTCTTTTTATTTTAACCTGTTTGCTGCATGTAATTTTATTTGTAACAACTTTTTATTAATAATGCATTGTGCATAATATTTTTGGCATAATAAATAATTCCTTTATTAAGCTTTGGCCTTTGTCTAATAATTGAACCACGTTACTGAAAGGACTGGAGTATTAGAACTGTATATTCTAGGTTATTTTCTGCTAAATTGTATTCTGAGAGTTTATGTGTAAGTCTGGGTTTTTCCTTAGGATTTTCCCTTTAATAAATCATAAGTGGTGGCAGCATAGTTAATTTAGTGTGGGTGGCATTAAAGGGGAGTTTTTGGGCATTTCTTTTAGGTCTAGTACAGACTAGAGAGTGTTAACCCTTGCACCCACTGAACTAAATCACAAGCTTGCCTGGTGTGGCAAGATTGTGACATATTAGTGACAGTAGAAGGGGTCTGATAACCCTTTTTGTGTCAAACAAGTGACTAGCGCAGGGTTGGTTAACCTTGGTCGTCACAGTATCCAATGAGGAGCAAGTGGCCGCCTTGCAGATTTGCTGCACAGATGCTTCATCTTTGAAAACCCAGGAAGAAGAGACAGCCCTAGTGGAATGAGCCGTACTTCTCTCAGGAGGCTGAAGGCCAGCTGTCTCATATGCTAAATCGGATAACACTTCTCAACCAGAGGGAAAAATAGCAGTAGAAGTGGCCGTCTGACCTTTATGCTTACCAGCGAAAACAACGAACAGGGCAGTAGACCGATGAAAATCTTTAGTTGCTAGTAGATAAAAGGACATTTGTACAATGTAGATATGTGTTTAAAACATGTTATGACATTAAATGAAGGGAAAAATGGCAACCATGTCATATTTGGTATCAAATTGATTCTCACAATGTAAATAAGATATTGCCCTTTTGTACAGATGAAAATGGACGTATCTAGCAGAAATTATAATGGGTTCTATAATTTCAGGCAAAGACTTAGAGTTTATTGAAGGTCATAAAAGATAGGGGGTTCTTAGCCCTGCCAGAAGGGTGTGGTCATGAAACTTGATCTCTGGAAAATATGTATAAGAATCTTGTGTTTTAACAATAAAATGGTAATTCTTACAAGGGAGGCTGTGACAACACAGAGTAAGGACCCAATTGCTTCATGCCATCTCTCTGGTAACAGATTCCAAAGACTAGCACAGTATAGGGTGTCTATTTTCTTTTTATTTTAACCTGTTTGCTGCATGTAATTTTATTTGTAACAACTTTTTATTAATAATGCATTGTGCATAATATTTTTGGCATAATAAATAATTCCTTTATTAAGCTTTGGCCTTTGTCTAATAATTGAACCACGTTACTGAAAGGACTAGAGTATTAGAACTGTATATTCTAGGTTATTTTCTGCTAAATTGTATTCTGAGAGTTTATGTGTAAGTCTGGGTTTTTCCTTAGGATTTTCCCTTTAATAAATCATAAGTGGTGGCAGCATAGTTAATTTAGTGTGGGTGGCATTAAAGGGGAGTTTTTGGGCATTTCTTTTAGGTCTAGTACAGACTAGAGAGTGTTAACCCTTGCACCCACTGAACTAAATCACAAGCTTGCCTGGTGTGGCAAGATTGTGACATATTAGTGACAGTAGAAGGGGTCTCATAACCCATTTTGTGTCAAACAAGTGACTAGCGCAGGGTTGGTTAACCTTGGTCGTCACAGTATCCAATGAGGAGCAAGTGGCCGCCTTGCAGATTTGCTGCACAGATGCTTCATCTTTGAAAACCCAGGAAGAAGAGACAGCCCTAGTGGAATGAGCCGTACTTCTCTCAGGAGGCTGATGTCCAGCTGTCTCATATGCTAAATCGGATAACACTTCTCAACCAGAGGGAAAAAAAGCAGTAGAAGTGGCCGTCTGACCTTTATGCTTACCAGCGAAAACAACGAACAGGGCAGTAGACCGATGAAAATCTTTAGTTGCTAGTAGATAAAATTCTTAGAGCACGCACAACATCAAGGTTGTGTAACAGACGTTCCTTCTGAGAAAAAGGATTCAGACAAAAAGGAACAAACACTTCTTTATTGATGTTGCGATGGACTGCCTTATGATAAATAAGGTAAGGAGAATCACAATGTAGAGCCGAAAGTTCAGAGACTCTTCTAACAGAAGAACTAGCGGGGAGAGATAAAAATTTTCAGGATAACAACTTAATATCAACTGAAAGCATAGGCTTAAACGAAGCCTGTTGTAAAACTCTAAGAACAAGATTAAGACTCCAAGAAGGAGCAACTGGAAAACACAGGCCTGATTCTGACCAAGCCCTGATTAAAGATTGAACATTTGTCAGATCTGTCAAACGTTTGTATAAAATAGACAGTGCAGAATCTGACCCTTCAGAGTACTGACTGACAACCCTTTCTCCAGGCCATTCTGAAGAAAGGAAGAAAAGCGGGGATCCACACCAAACAGTCAGCTTCAGTGATCTAGATTTGGGTGAAGGAAGGACCCAGAAGAATAAAGGTCCTTCCTCAGAAGAAACCCCCAAGGGGAAAGAGAGGACATCTTCACCAGATCTGTTAACCAGATCCTGCGAGGCCAGACAGGAGTCAATAGAATCGTCAACGCTCTTTCCTGTTCAAATACAAGCTATTACTCGAAGGAGGGTAATTGGAGAACAAGAATGCTAGATAGAAGTCCCAAGAAACCGCCAAAGCATCGATCAGAACTGTTGGAGCATCTCTTGATTATGACCCGTAACCTAGGAAGCTTGCCGTTAGACGAGACGCCAAGAAATCCAACTCCGGAACCCCCACCTGAGGGTTATCCTTGTGATACTTCCGGATGGAAAACCCACACCCCTGGATGAAAAGTCTGCCTGCTCAGAAAATCCGCTTCCCAGTAGTCCACCCCTGGGATGTGGAAGGCAGAGAGGTGACAATTGTGAGATTCCACCCACTTGAGAATGCAAGACACCTCCTTCTGAGCTAAGGAACTCAGAGTTCCTCCCTGGTGGTTGATATACGCCACTGAGATGTTGTCCGACCGAAAATTGGAAAAAAAAAAAAAAAAAAATCGGACCACACCTAGTTGAAGTCAAGCTTTGAAGATTGCTCTCAGTTACAGAATGCTGATTAGGAGAGAAGACCCCGCTCGGGTCCAAAGACCCTGAGTCTTTTAAAAAACCTCAAACTGCTCCCCAGCCCGAAAGGCTGGCATCTGAGGTCACAATCTCCCAAAATAATCTTAGGAAGCAAGTTCCCTGAGATATATGACCCTGAGAAATCCACCAAGATAGAGTCTCTCGATATTGAATCTAGGACTATCCTCAGAGAGATCTGAGTGGTCTCCGTTCAACGTCTGAGCATGTACAATTGTAGAGGTTTCAGATGGATACGAGCAAAAGTAATAATGTCCATGGAATCAATTATTAGACCAAATACTTCCATACACTGAGTCACTGATGGATGATAGAGGACTAAAGAGAAAGACAGGAAGCAAGAATTTTTAGATTTTCTGAACTCAGTCAGAAAAAACAACTTCATAGACAAAGTCTATGATCGTTCCCAAAAAGCATACCCTGGAATTTGTACCAGGGAAATCTCTTCCAGACTCACCTTCTACCCGAGGGTACGAAGAGTGGACAACAGAGAATCGAAAAAAGATCTTGCTATATGAAAAATGGCGTCTGAACCAAGATATCATCCAGGTACGGAGCCACTGCAATGCCCTAAGATCTGATCACTGCCAGAAGAGCCCCTAAAACCTTCTTAAAGATTTGAGGTGCAGTGGCAAGACCAAAAGGAAGGGCCACAAATTGGAAGAGTTTGTCCTGAAAGGCAAACCAAAAGAATTGGAAATGGTCCTTGTGAATAGGAACCCGAAGGTACACGTCCTTCATGTTGATAAAAGTCATGAACTGACCCTCCTGAACCAAAAGGAGAATATAATAGTCTTTCTTCTTAATGATGGAACCTTGAGAAATTTGTTAAGACCCTCAAGGTCTAAAAAGTTCCCTCTTTGGAAAAAACTCGACCCTGTACCGCCAGAGGAACTGGAATAATCCCTCATAAAAAAAAGCAAAAACCTTTACGCAGTTTAAGAAAGCCTCATTCTTTAACTGGATAGTAGAAAATATAGAATAGGAGAAATCAGCCTCTGGAAGGACAAGACTTGAATCCTATACAGTATGCCTGGGATACTACTTCCACTGCCCAGGGATCTGGAACAACGCATCCGAGACTGGATTGGGGGCGGACCCTTCTTGCTGATTTAGACTCAGCGGAAGGCTACTTGGATTGCTTGCCCTTGATCGAAGGCTGGTTCCAAGAGGTCTTGGCTTGCTCAGATTTAGAAGATGAGGAGGATTTCTGTCCTTCGATTTATTTTCTATTTATTATATTTATTATAAATATATTTCGATTTCTGTCCTTTTTAAAAAAAAAAAAAAAAAAGAAAAAGAAAGAAATATGTGCTTTACTACTGTTTGCTTATGTGATATGCCACAGTCAGTTCTTCCCAGCAGTTGGGAAACTAACCAACAACCATATAGAGGCAAGACAAACCATCCACAATAAGGTAAAAATAAATAATGTCCATTCAACAACATAGGTTAACAAGGACGTAAGCACACTAAAGAGGTATAAAGAAGGCAAGGGACAAGGAATCACAGAATATATACTTATAGCCTACAATGGAAGTTTGAGGACATTTTTTTCTCTAAAGTTTTTGCAAGAGATGGACAACAGTACGCAGGACTTTGATGTCATTTTTTGTACCGATAGATCCAAATTTCCACTTGGAAAACTGTTTGAGGAAATGGAGTTCCTTTTGATCAAAGAAAATAAGCTAAGATAGGACATTTGGACATTAAATAAATATCATGCTTTGGGGATTATACCTAGGGGCTTACGGTTCAACAAATTCCCCACATTTCAAACTGAGGATAGAGATTTAATCTGTCAATGGAATGAAATACTGTCTGACTGCTCATTAAGGCTTATTGGTAAGTTTTAAATCAAGGGCTCTGGACAATATTAGCAAACAGATAGAGATCATACAGGTTGAATTAAATTTAAGGAGTTCAGCTTTGGAATATCCAAAGTATGATGGAATATTACAAAAATCAATAGCAGAAGTCAAGGCATTGCTAATAGAGGTTAAACAAAACAAGAACCTAAGGGACCAGTCTGATTATGATAATAACAAAATCTGTGTGTGGAACAGAAAGGATCGCTTTGGGAGCAGAAGGGCTTACAATAGGTAAAGTGGGAGGGGTAGAGGTAGATGGAATAATAGGAATAATGCATCGATAAATAACAATACAAACAACAAGAAAGTAACATTTTCAGAAAGTGAGGCGGATTCCTATGATGGGAGCTCTGCATCAGGCAGGGAAGAAAGTATTGAACGCATTGAATCAACAACACTTGTTACCCCAGATATCCCATTTGTCGTAAGACCTAAAGAGGCAAGAAATAAAGGAGGACCACCTATTTGAAGAAACAGAGAGGGTTCAAATATACACCAGATGGTACACACAGAATAGAAACCACGATAGGGGGTCCCAGCTCTTCCATGAATATAGAAGATAGACATAGCCTAGAACAGGCTTTTTTCCATTCCCCACAAAAAAAACAGAAGGGGGGGGGAAGAGAAGGACAAAATACCTATCAGAGTCAGAACAGGTACCCTGTAAGAAGAGGGAGATACCAGAGCAAATATCAATAGTTAATAGTGTTAACAACCTGTCACAGTATACATTATCAGATATGGAGATAAAAGTGCTGAATTTTGGTTTAGGATTTGTAACATCTAGTAAATTTAATTTTTTCAATACATAAGTGGATATTAACCCCTTAACGACCAAGAACGTGCCGGGTACGTCCTCAAAAGAAAGTCAGTTAACGACTAAGGACGTACCCTGCACGTCCTCTGTCTGGAAAGCAGCTGGAAGCGATCCTGCAATAACATTTTTTAGCCATCCGGTGCAGAGAGAGCCACTCTGTGGCCCTCTCTGCACCGGAGATTGGTGGCTATTTTCGTTGGTGGGTGGGAGCCGGTATGGGAGGCGGATGGCGGCCATCGATGGCCCTGCTGATCTGGAGGGCGGCGGGATCGTGGGTGGGGATGGCCGGGGGCGCCCACGGACACGCGCACGTGCACGGGGGGGCGGGCGCGTGCACGGGAGGGAGCGAATGGGAACCACTACACTACAGAAAAATGTGTACAAAAATGAAAAAATGGGGTGAAAAAATATTTTAAAAAAAAAACATGTTAGGTGGTGGGGGTTGGTCTGTGGGGGGGGGGAGCTACACTACAGAAAAAACGGGGGGGGGGGGAATTAAGAAAAACTTTTTTTTGCAAACTGGGTACTGGCAGCTGTCTGCCAGTACCCAAGATGGCCCCCAATAAGGCAGAGGGGGAGGGTTAGAGAGCTGTTTTGGGGGGGATCAGGGAGGTTGGGGGCTAAGGGGGGATCCTACACAGTAGCATATGTAAATATGCTATAAAAATATATATATTTTATTTTAGTACTGGCAGACTTTCTGCCAGTACTTAAGATGGCAGGGACAATTGTGGGGTGGGGGAGGGATAAGTGGCATTTAGCAGCCTTCTAATTACCAAAAAGCAACTAAACTCAGGACAAAATTTAGAATCTATTTAGCATGTTTTTTTTTTTGGTGGTTGTAGATATGTAACAGATTTTGGGGGTCAAAGTTAGAAAAAGTGTGGTCTTTTTCAATTTTTTCCTCATATTTTATAAAAAAAAATGTATAGTAAATTATAAGACATGATGAAAATAATGTTATCTTTTGAAAGTCCATTTAATGGTGAGAAAAACGGTATATAATATGTGTGGGTACAGTAAATGAGTAAGAGGAAAATTACAGCTAAACACAAACACCGCAAAAATGTAAAAATAGCCTTGGTCCCAAACGGACAGAAAATGGAAAAGTGTTGTGGTCATTAAGGGGTTAACAAATTAATAAGAGAACGCTAAGAAAGTATTTTTCCAGTGATGACAATACACAGGTCACTGAAAACAGAGGATTAGATTTGCCCAATAGTAGGCAACCAATGGATGGAATCCTTTCTTTCAGTGAAAACTGATCTAGCATCTTTGGAATCACCCTTTAGGAAAGCTCTACAGTTGAAAATCTACACAATGCTAAATACTCTAGTTTCAGGAATAAATCAAAATGTTATCCTATACACTATAGAGGTAATAAAAGTGCGTAAATCCCTGGAGGAGGTCACAGGCAGACCCATAGTTAGTGGAATATGATCCCTTTTGGAGAGGCTTTCGCAGTGGTTGGATACTATTTTACAGCCTTTGGTATCCAGCCTTTCCAGCTTTTAGCGGAATACAACTCATGTATTGAATCTAATGCACCAATTGAGTTGGAAGGTTGATGACATGTGGCTTGCTATTGATGTGAAGGCACTGTATACCTCCATACCTCACAATAAGGGACTAGAGGCCTTGGAATTTTTTCTTTATAGGAGATAAAGGTTACCATAAGGAATTTGTGGAGTACATTCTAAGGGCTGCAAGGTTCCTCTTGACACACAATTATTTCTTGTTTGATGGAGTTTTCTATCTCCAAAGATGCGGGACAGCAATGGTGTGAAATTAGCACCCTCCTACGCTAACCTCTTCATGGGGTGGTGGGAGCTGTCCCGCATCAATGGACAGGAGAACCCCTTCACGAGTAATATATGCTTTTATAAGCGTTATATAGATGATTTGCTCCTGGTATGGAGGGGAACTACAGAGCGTGTCCTGGAATTCGTTAATTGGATTAATGTGAATGACATTGGATTAGAATGTACCTTTGACTGTAATAAACAGTCCATTACCTTCCCGGATTTAACCCTGAAGGGTGTACCTGGTTAGGGGGTTATTACTGAAATCTATAGAAAACCAATTACAGGGAACACTCTCCTCCACGCCAGGAGCAGTCATCCAAAACAAGTGTTTCGCTCTGTTGCAAAAGGGCAGTTCACAAGGCTAAAGAGGAATTGCACTACTCAGCATCAGTATGAAGAACATGCTAACCTTTTGACAGAGCGATTGAAGAGTAGAGGTTACAAACATAATTTGATTCAGGGGGCCAGGAAGGAAGTGAGTGCTACTAGAAGACAGGATCTCTTAATGAAAAATAGGCAGTCAGATTATTCTAAGGACAAGAAAGTGGCTTTTTTTGTTACAGACTATAGTGATCAGTATCACAAAATTTGTGGTATTGTGCAAAAACATTTTAGATTACTGACAGCGGATAAAGCATTAGCAGACTTAGTTCAAAAAGGTTGTAAATGTTCATTTAGAAGAGGTCTGTCCCTAGGTAACATCTTAGCACCCACTCAGTTGAAAACTATACAAAAAGATGATAGGAGCTCATGGCTAAGATTCAAAGGGGTATACAGATGCAGCAATCCAACCTGCAAGGCTTGTGAACACCTCATGAGTGGAGAAGGCTTTAAAAGCCATGTCAGTAATAGAATCTACAAACACAATAAGTGCATGATTTGCAGAACAGTGTATGCGGTCTATTTAGCAGGTTGTAATTGTTGTCACTTATAATATGTAGGTATGACCACTAGGGAGGTGCGCTCACAAATTTGTGAACACCTTTCTAACATAAAGGCAGGTACACCATCAACCCCATTGGTCCAACACTTTAACAAGGTCCATAATAAAGACTCCTCTAGCTTTAAATGGACCATAATTGAAACCATTGAGATAGCAGAAAGAGGGGGTGACAGAGACCATACCCTAGCAAAGAGGGAGGTATTCAGGATATTTAACCTGCAGACTAGATATCAAAAGGGTCTGAATTTGGAATACGACCTTATTCATTTTTGGAGTTAACTCAAACTAGTAATAGCATTTAGATGAAATTAGTATCTGGAAATAAGCATGAACACAAAGTGTAGGCTGAAGTAAAGATTGTGTAATTTGAGCCCTAGAATAGGGCAATGTACAGGGGGAAGGTATACTTACATATATATATATACATATATATATATATATGTGTGTGTGTGTGTATATGTGTGTATATGTGTGTATATATACACACATATACAGGGAGTGCAGAATTATTAGGCAAATGAGTATTTTGACCACATCATCCTCTTTATGCATGTTGTCTTACTCCAAGCTGTATAGGCTAGAAAGCCTACTACCAATTAAGCATATTAGGTGATGTGCATCTCTGTAATGAGAAGGGGTGTGGTCTAATGACATCAACACCCTATATCAGGTGTGCATAATTATTAGGCAACTTCCTTTCCTTTGGCAAAATGGGTCAAAAGAAGGACTTGACAGGCTCAGAAAAGTCAAAAATAGTGAGATATCTTGCAGGGGGATGCAGCACAAAATTGCAAAGCTTCTGAAGCGTGATCATCGAACAATCAAGAGTTTCATTCAAAATAGTCAACAGGGTCGCAAGAAGCGTGTGGAAAAACCAAGGCGCAAAATAACTGCCCATGAACTGAGAAAAGTCAAGCGTGCAGCTGCCAAGATGCCACTTGCCACCAGTTTGGCCATATTTCAGAGCTGCAACATCACTGGAGTGCCCAAAAGCACAAGGTGTGCAATACTCAGAGACATCGCCAAGGTAAGAAAGGCTGAAAGACGACCACCACTGAACAAGACACACAAGCTGAAACGTCAAGACTGGGCCAAGAAATATCTCAAGACTGATTTTTCTAAGGTTTTATGGACTGATGAAATGAGAGTGAGTCTTGATGGGCCAGATGGATGGGCCCGTGGCTGGATTGGTAAAGGGCAGAGAGCTTCAGTCCGACTCAGACGCCAGCAAGGTGGAGGTGGAGTACTGGTTTGGGCTGGTATCATCAAAGATGAGATTGTGGGGCCTTTTCGGGTTGAGGATGGAGTCAAGCTCAACTCCCAGTCCTACTGCCAGTTTCTGGAAGACACCTTCTTCAAGCAGTGGTACAGGAAGAAGTCTGCATCCTTCAAGAAAAACATGATTTTCATGCAGGACAATGCTCCATCACACGCGTCCAAGTACTCCACAGCGTGGCTGGCAAGAAAGGGTATAAAAGAAGAAAATCTAATGACATGGCCTCCTTGTTCACCTGATCTGAACCCCATTGAGAACCTGTGGTCCATCATCAAATGTGAGATTTACAAGGAGGGAAAACAGTACACCTCTCTGAACAGTGTTTGGGAGGCTGTGGTTGCTGCTGCACGCAATGTTGATGGTGAACAGATCAAAACACTGACAGAATCCATGGATGGCAGGCTTTTGAGTGTCCTTGCAAAGAAAGGTGGCTATATTGGTCACTGATTTGTTTTTGAATGTCAGAAATGTATATTTGTGAATGTTGGGATGTTATATTGGTTTCACTGGTAAAAATAAATAATTGAAATGGGTATATATTTGTTTTTTGTTAAGTTGAATAATAATTATGCACAGTAATAGTCACCTGCGCACACAGATATCCCCCTAAAATAGCTATAACTAAAAACAAACTAAAAACTACTTCCAAAACTATTCAGCTTTGATATTAATGAGTTTTTTGGGTTCATTGAGAACATGGTGGTTGTTCAATAATAAAATTAATCCTCAAAAATACAACTTGCCTAATAATTCTGCACTCCCTGTATATACATACACACACACACACTGTATATGTATATTATGACTAAAAACATAACTTTGGAAAGGAATATAAAAAAAAAAAATTAATATAATAAAATCATGAATCTAATTAAGCCATGAAATTAGAAAGCAATTGTATTACAGCAAAGCTCAAGACATTAATTTGTATTACAATTTTGTGTACACAAGGTTAATGTATCCTTAAATAGCACACCTTGAATGTAACAGCCCATATCGTTAACCAATAGGGGGATATTAACCTATTTTTAAATGCCTGTAGCCAAAGGGAATATCAAGCAAGCTAGAAGTACGGCATTGATACAGAAACACATAAGCTGCTAGACACTACGCTACGGGCAATTAGGAATGCTGTATTTAAAAATAAATTAAACTATTAATAAAAGTCAAGTTTTAGCTTGCTTGCTTGCTGCTCCTCCATTTGTTGATTTTCTACTCTCAAGGGACAAGGAACGTCACAAACATTAAAAAAAAAAACAACATCTCAATAGAAGAATATTCAAATATTGTCTTCCTATAGAAAAACTATAAAGTTTAAAACCTCTAGCGAGCGCACAATAAAGGTGCAAGTAGCTGCACATGTGTCACAGACATTAGCGATATAATCCTTAGTCGCCTGTATGTAGAATTTTATAGCACGCACAACATCCAAGTTGTGCAACAGACTTCTTTATGAGAAGAAGGATTGGGACAGAGAGAAGGAACAACAACACAGGCCTGATTCTGACCAGGGCCTGACAAAAAGATTGAACATCTGGCACACCTGCCAGACGCTTGTGGAACAAAATGGATAATGCAGAAATCTGACCTTTCAGAGAACTGACTGACAACCCTTTCTCCGGACCTTCTTGGAGAAAAGACAAAATTCTAGGAATCCTGACCCTACTCCAAGAGTAGCCCTTAGATTCACACCAATAAATGTATATACCCCATACCTTATGGTAAATTTTTTGAGTAACAGGCTTGCAAGCCTGGATCATGATCTTAATGACCAACTCAGAAAATCCACGCTTAGACAGAACAAAGCTTTCAATTTAGAAGCAGTCAGCTTCAAGAAACGAGATTTGGATCGAGGAATGGACCCTGAGTTAGAAGGTCCTTCCACAGAGGCAACCTCCAAGGCTGCCAAGAAGACATCTTCACTAGGTCTGCATATCCTGTGAGACCATGCAGGAGCTATTAGAATTACTGATGCTCTCTCTTGTTTTACACAAGCAATAACTCGTGGAAGGAGTGCAAACGGAGGAAATAGGTATACTAGACCGAAATCCCAAGGTACTGCCAGAGCATCTATCAGAGCGGCCTGAGGATCTCTTGACCTTGAACCGTACCTTGGAAGTTTGGCATTCTGCCAAGACGCCATCAGATCCAACTCCGGCACCCCACATTTGATGGATGAAATGTCTGTCTGCTCAGGAAATCTGCTTTCCAGTTGTCCACTCCAGGAAGAGTTCCTCCCTGGTGGTTGATGTAAGCCACTGAGGTGATGTTGTCTGACTAAAACCTGATAAACCGGGCTAAGGACAATTGAGGCCAAGCCATCAGAGCATTGTAAATCACTCTCAACTCCAAGATGTTTATGGGGAAAGCAGAATTCTCCCGAGTCCATAGTCCCTGCGCCATTAACGAGTCCCAGACTGCTCCCCAGCCTAGCAGGCTGGCGTCCGTCGTCACAATCACTCAGGAAGGTCTCTGGTAGCATGTGCCCTGAGACAGATGCTTCTGAGCAAGCCAACATGGGAGAGAGTCTCTTGTCGACTGGTCTAGATCTATCCTCTGAGACAGAGCCGAATGGTCTCCGTTCCATTGTCTGAGCATGCATGCAGAGCTCTTAAAAGGAATCAAGCAAAGGGAATGATGTCCATGGAAGCAACCATCAGACCAATTACTTCCGTACATTGAGCCACTGATGGCCAAACAGTAGACTGAAGAAAGAGGCAAGAGGAGAGAATTTCGGATTTTCTGACCTCCGTCAGAAAAATTTTCATAGATAGGGAATCTATTATGGTCCCTAAGAAAACCACCCTTGTAGCTGGAACAAAGGAACTCTTTTCCAGATTCACTTTCCAATCGTGGGAATGTAGAAAAGACAACAAGATCTCTGTATGAGAGTTTGGTTGTTGAAAAGATGGCGCCTGAACCAATATGTCATCCAGGTATGGTGCCACTACAATTCCCCGAGACCTAATCACTGCCAAGAGAGACACCAGAACCTTTGAGAACATTCTGGGAGCTGTGGCAAGGCGAAACGAAAGAGCCACAAACTGAAAATGTTGGTCTAGAAAGGCGAATCTCAGGAATTTGTGATGATCCCTGTGGATGGGAACATGAAGTCCTTCAGGTCTATAGTCATTAACTGACCCTCTTGGAACAAAGGAAAAATGGAACGAATGGTTTCCATTTTGAAGGACGGTACCCTGAGAAACTTGTAGAGGCACTTCAGATCTAAAATGGGTTGAAAAGTTCCCTCTTTTTTGGGAACCACGAACAGATTTGAATAGAATCCTAGACCCTGTTCCCTTACTGGAACAGGAACAATGACTCCCAGGGAGGAAAGGTCCTGAACGCAGCTGAACAATGCCTCTTTTTTTACCTGGTCTGCAGATAATCTTGAGAGGCGGAAACTGCCCCTGGGAGGGAAAGTTTTGAATTTTATTTTGTAACCCTGAGATACTATGTCCACAGCCCAAGGATCTGGGACATCTCGTCTCCACGCTTGACAAAACAGGGAAAGTCTGCCCCCCACTTGTTCCAAACCCAGACCGGGGCCGACCCTTCATGCTGACTTAGACTCAGCTGAGGGTATCATTGATTGCTTCCCCTTATTCTACGACTGATTGGGCTTGGACTTCTGCTTGGAAGAGAGACTTTTTTACCTTTGAAGTTACGAAAGGAACGAAAATTACTTTGACGTCCTTTGAGTCTGTTGTTCTTGTCTTGCGGTAGAAAAGACCCTTTTCAACCCGTAATAGCAGAAATTATTTCTGCCAGACCAGGTCCGAACAAGGTCTTCCCCTTGTATGGAAGCGCCAGAAATTTGGACTTAGAGGTAACATCAGCTGACCAAGATTTTATCCACAATGCCCTGCAGGCTAGGACAGTGAAGCCAGTCATCTTGGTTCCCAGTCTAATAACTTGCATGTTCGTATCAGAAATAAAGTAATTGGCTAGTTTGAGAGCCTTAATCCTATCTTTGATATCCTCCAACTGAGTCTCTACTAACATTGATTCAGACAAGGCGTTGCATCAATAAGATGCCGCACTTGCTACTGTGGCAATACAAACCGCAGGTTGCCATTGAAGACCTTGATGAACATCTTCAAATAAGCTTCCAGCTTTTTGTCCAAAAGATCCTTAAAGGAGCAGTTATCCTTTATAGGAATCTTAGTTCTCTTAGCCAGAGTAGAAATAGTCCCTTCTACTTTAGGCACCGTGCGCCAAGAATCTTTAATGGAGTCAGCAACAGGAAACATCTTTTTAAATACGGGAGACGGGGAGAAAGGAATCCCTGGCTTTTCCCATTTCTGTGAAATAATCTCCATCACACGGTCTGGGACAGGAAAAACTTCCACAGAGGAAGGAACATCATAGTATTTATTAAGTTAACTAGACTTCTTAGGGTTGACGACTGAAGTATCGGAGTCATCCAAAGTAGCCAATATCTCCTTTAACAATACACGAAGGTGTTCAAGCTTAAATCTGAAGTTTACTTCTTCACTATTAGATGAAGGAATAATACTATCCGAATCTGAGATTTTACCCTCAGAGGCAACCGACGTATCCTCATCAGACTTATGAGGGAGGGCAACCTGCGTAGCAGTAGGTGGAACAGAAACCTTACTATCTGAATGTCTAATTTTCCTCTTGCGTTTTCCCAGCATAGCAAAAGCAGATAATGCAGCAGATACTGCAGAAGATACCTGTGCAGCAAAATCTGCAAGCAAATAAACTCCTCCAGGAGGCTGAGAGGAACTGCAGGGCACTGTATGTGACGCCATAGAGGCTTGGGACGTTTGAGGAGAAAGCTGTGGCAATGCCTGAACAGCATCATCCTGAGAGACATTGGGCTCAGAGGGCAACAATTTATCTTTAAATTGAAGTGTTCTAGCTAAGCATGCAGAACAAAATTGCATAGACAAAACATTTGTGCCTCTAGGCATAACACGCATTTGTCAAAAGACACAGAGTCTTGGCCATGTCCATAATACTTAAAAAAAAAAAATCCCCAAATTGAAGAATTTTTTTAAATACACTATCACTTTAAGAATTTTTAATACCCCAATTTGGCTGCCAGAAGTCTCTAAAATGATTGTGTAGTAGATCGACACTGAACAGACTGAAATTCAATGACGACGCTTCGCGAATATCCAACAGCAGAGAGAAGTCACATAGCCGGCAGAGAAAGGAAACTATGCAGCAAGTAAAAAGTAAAAGGCGTGTGTTTCCCTATGCCTACAACATAAAGATGCAAGTAGCTGCATCTGGTTTTAAATGCAAGCAGTTTAGCAACTGCCAAATTAAAGTTTATACATAAATCCCTGTATAAAACATAAGCCACACTTACTAATAAAGTATTTCAACAATATTAGCCCAAAGAGGAAAAACGTCACAATAAAGGGAAGATTAACCCCTAGTCTCAACATACATAATGTGCCTGCCCACTGCCAAAGAAAATCCTGTATAAAGGATTTTAAAAATGTCCCCATCTACTGCATATGACATTCTTCTAAAGTGCAAGTCTCCAAGACTTAGAAGACAAAAGCATTTACCTGCAGTCTAACTGTCCAGCAGGAAGACAGCGCACAAGGCATGAAAGGACACATAGTCCATACAGAGACCTGAAGAAAAAGAAAGAACAGAGTAACCAACTCTGGCTTTCTGTACCATGGTCAGCAATGTGTTAGGAAACAAAGCAAGGACTACCTCACATCTTCCTAACTGCTTAAAAGCCACCACTACTTTACTGAAGAGATTGACGTGGACTCAGCTAAACCCAAATCCTTGCTTGTAGGGAAAAGTACCCGAAAAAAGAATTAATTTCTTCAGACACCAAACTTCACCTCCTCCATTGACAGAGGCAAAGAGAATGACTGGGGATTATGGGTAGGGGAGTGACACTTAACAGCTTTGCTGTGGTGCTCTTTGCATCCTCCTGCTAGCCAGATGTTATATTTCCACTAGTAAACGAATGTCGTACACTCTCCATATCTTAGGAAAGAAATCTCCATTCTTCTATAGGAGATCGTCAAGCCCCCATGGGGTAAGGAACTCTGGTCTTTCATGAGTATCTCAGAGACTATGCTGAGAATTTTCATAAAATAAAGTAAAAAAATTTAAGACATTTAAATAAAATATGTACGCATAAAACATATTAGAGTTTTAACAAAGCATATTGTAGATTAAGCCTTTTAGAGACCCTTAATAATAAATGTATACTACATATGAGTTAACACATGATCTCCTCAGATGAGGGAGAAAGGTATTGTATTTTCTATATGATAAAATATAATTAGGGTTGCACCGATACCATTTTTTTTTAAGACCGAGTACAAGTACCGATACTTGTTTTCAAATACTCGCCGATACCAATTACCGATACTTTTTTTTTTTTTTTTAAATGTCATGTGACAGTTAACCAAGCACAATACAGACTAATTATTTAAGATTCCTTCTTTATAATTATGAAGGACTGTAACTTAGAAGACATTATGAAATAATAAAACAGTTTTATTTGTCATAAAGTTCACAGAACATGTTTATAAATAAAAATATTACAATAAAATATATTCATAACAACAACAAATAACAAATATAAAATCAAAATCAAACAAAAAATGCAATACAGTAAAAAATACAACAGTGCACTGTTTAATCATGGGGAACAACACTATGGGCTAAATTACATTTGACTGGTAAGCTTTACCAATGCTCTCATTACATGTCCTACTCCATTAAAGTCTATGGAGTTGGAAATGTGAACAAAGCATTGATAAAGCTTACCAATCAAATGTAACCTAAATCTAATCCTATAATTGCAGGATGAATGTTCATTGGAATTACCTTTATTTTTGCCATGAGTACTCTTCCTGCAATTATATAAGCTAACCTATGGATGTTCCTCAGAGTACAGTATGTTTTGAACATCATTGTGCAAGATGAGAACTAGCAGTAAAACGGCAATTTTGCAATTAGAAAATTTTTTCAAAAGTTAGTGGCAAGTTCTTTTTAAGGAACAGAACAGAAGCCTCTCTGCATGTTCAGCTATAAGTCTGTTTTTGCTATCAGTAAGGAGGTTTGACTCTAAGTTGAACAGTCTTTCACTTTCCACACTACTGCATGGGGCAGAAAGATAGTTTTGGACCATTTTAGCCAGAGCTGGAAATCTCAGTTTATTAACTGACCAGTACTTCAGGGGTTTGTCTGAACGGGGTACAGTGATCTCTCCTACAATAATACAAATAACAGCAATTTGTATTGGCAGAACAGTAGTAAACAATTTTTAGTTTAGTCTCCACTTCAGCTTAAAATGAAATGGGAACATGCAGTTTTAAAAAACGCCACAAGATAGCATATGGGTAGGAAGTGGAGGTATCGGTTTAAGTATCGGTGCATTTGGACGAGTACAAGTACTCATGCAAATACTTGGTATCGGTGCAACCCTAAATATAATTGAACATGCATTTACAGTTATTTGCCACCAGATGGCGGCAAATACTAAGAGAAAACTTTCAAGACAAAACGTGTAGATAAAAGTAGAGACAAAATAGAGACAAAATAGAGTATTGTAAAAATTATTACACAATGAATACATCTTGAGTCCCTATGTAAACACATCAGATTAA
Source organism: Bombina bombina (assembly GCF_027579735.1). Classification (NCBI taxonomy): domain Eukaryota; kingdom Metazoa; phylum Chordata; class Amphibia; order Anura; family Bombinatoridae; genus Bombina; species Bombina bombina. The sequence continues at coordinate 204,720,331 of NC_069500.1, read as the reverse complement.
ACACTTAATACAGCATTAATCTTAATTAATGACAGACATCTGGAGTCGGCGGATCCCTATTCTAGTAAACAGAGAAGCCACATGAAAGCCAAAAGTAAGGCAGGGTATGACGCAGTCCTAGCAATGAGAACCCCCAATAAAATCTCTATGTCAGAGATCTCTTACAAGTTTCAGATCGCATCACTTGCAAAAAAACATAGCAGCACTATAGAAACCGCCCACAATGGTGGATCTTCTGATAAACATACTGGAAAACTTCAGGGCTAGCCAAATGAACCACATGAAGTGGCAACCTGACCAGTTACCCCCAAATATGCGAAGCGGTCTCACTGCGGCAATCGCGAACACACAGAGGGATGACAGGATTTTTAGCCTGGACACTTAATGTACAGGCCATTCTGTGCAATATCTAAAGCATGCGAAAATACTCCGACTTGTATGATCGTTAATAGGTAGTAACAGACAAGAAAAAAAAGTCACACAAACCATAAATACAGTACCCATACCATAAAGAAGCACTTCAAGAACCGTAAAAAAAAAAAACCTGACTTTACAGGGAATACAAAGTGAGAGAGATCGTATTTCCCTGATACCCAGTTCTCACAAACCAAAAAGTCAGGGTCCTATTATTAAAATAGACTGTCCCTGGTCTAAACCAGATATCTGCTCAGCCACAATATATCTCAAAGCTAACAGATATAGATTATATATATATATATATTTTTTTTTATTTATTTTTTTTTATTTAAAAAGTAGACCCTTTCTGAAGGTAGCAGGTCCAATAGGTCCCTGAATATTCCAGCCTTCTTCCTCCTGAGGAATGTATATGAAAGGACTTAGGGTCTTCTGCTGCGGAGCAGTCACAGCATATTCAGCTCTCTCAGCCTTATCCGACCACTGACAGGGACCCAAGGAGAAAGAAAAGCAGAGTAACCAACCCGGGTTTTTTATAAGAGGGGTAGCATAAATGTTAGAAGTAAGCAAGGACTACCTTACCGTCTTCCAACTGCTAAAAACCACCATTACTCTTACTAAAGAGATTGACATGGACACAGCATAACCACAAATCATTGCTTGCAGGGAAAAGTACCCATTTAAGGATTAATATCTTCAGACACCGTCTTCGCACATCCATCCTGATGAATAAGGCAAAGAATGACTAGGATTATGGGTAAAGGAAGTGAAACTTAACAGCTCTGCTGGGGTGCTCTTTGTCTCCTCCTGCTGGCCAGGAGTTGAATTCCCCCTAGTAATTGGAATGAAATTGTGGACTCTCCATGCCATAGGAAAGAAAAGGATACATAGGTAGGCTTAAGATCAGCTGATTGGTGGTTGCACATATGAATGAAGCTAATAAAAGTAAATTGGAAAGTTTTTTAAAAACATAATTTATGTAAGAACTTACCTGATAAATTCATTTCTTTCATATTAGCAAGAGTCCATGAGCTAGTGACGTATGGGATATACATTCCTACCAGGAGGGGCAAAGTTTCCCAAACCTCAAAATGCCTACAAATACACCCTTCACCACACCCACAAATCAGTTTAACGAACAGCCAAGAAGTGGGGTGATAAGAAAAAAGTGCGAAAGCATAAAAAATAAGGAATTGGAATAATTGTGCTTTATACAAAAAAATCATAACCACCACAAAAAGGGTGGGCCTCATGGACTCTTGCTAATATGAAAGAAATGAATTTATCAGGTAAGTTATTACATAAATTATGTTTTCTTTCATGTAATTAGCTAGAGTCCATGAGCTAGTGACGTATGGGATAATGACTACCCAAGATGTGGATCTTTCCACGCAAGAGTCACTAGAGAGGGAGGGATAAAATAAAGACAGCCAATTCCACTGAAAAATAATCCACACCCAAAATAAAGTTTAAATTTTATAATGAAAAAAACTGAAAATATAAGCAGAAGATTCAAACTGAAACAGCTGCCTGAAGTACTTTTCTACCAAAAACAGCTTCAGAAGAAGAAAACACATAAAAATGGTAGAAATTAGTAAAAGTATGCAAAGAAGACCAAGTTGCTGCTTTGCAAATCTGATCAACCGAAGCTTCATTCCTAAACGCCCAGGAAGTAGAAACTGACCTAGTAGAATGAGCTGTAATCCTTTGAGGCAGAGTTTTACCCGACTCGACATAAGCATGATGAATTAAAGATTTCAACCAAGATGCCAAAGAAATGGCAGAGGCCTTCTGACCTTTCCTAGAACCGGAAAAGATAACAAATAGACTAGAAGTCTTTCGGAAATTCATAGTAGCTTCAACATAATATTTCAAAGCTCTAACTACATCCAAAGAATGCAATGATTTCTCCTTAGAATTCTTAGGATTAGGACATAATGAAGGAACCACAATTTCTCTACTAATGTTGTTGGAATTCACAACCTTAGGTAAAAATTCAAAAGAAGTTCGCAACACCGCCTTATCCTGATGAAAAATCAGAAAAGGAGACTCACAAGAAAGAGCAGATAATTCAGAAACTCTTCTGGCAGAAGAGATGGCTAAAAGGAACAAAACTTTCCAAGAAAGTAATTTAATGTCCAACGAATGGATAGGTTCAAACGGAGGAGCTCGAAGAGCCCCCAGAACCAAATTCAAACTCCAAGGAGGAGAAATTGACTTAATGACAGGTTTTATACAAACCAAAGCTTGTACAAAACAATGAATATCAGGAAGATTAGCAATCTTTCTGTGAAAAAGAACAGAAAGAGCAGAGATTTGTCCTTTCAAGGAACTTGTAGACAAACCTTTCTCCAAACCATCCTGAAGAAACTGTAAAATTCTCGGAATTCTAAAAGAATGCCAGGAAAAATGATGAGAAAGACACCAAGAAATATAAGTCTTCCAGACTCTATAATATATCTCTCTAGATACGGATTCACGAGCCTGTAACATAGTATTAATCACAGAGTCAGAGAAACCTCTTTGACTAAGAATCAAGCGTTCAATCTCCATACCTTTAAATTTAAGGATTTGAGATCCTGATGGAAAAAAGGACCTTGCGACAGAAGGTCTGGTCTTAACGGAAGAGTCCACGGTTGGCAAGAGGCCATCCGGACAAGATCCGCATACCAAAACCTGTGAGGCCATGCTGGAGCTACCAGCAGAATAAACGAGCATTCCTTCAGAATCTTGGAGATCACTCTTGGAAGAAGAACTAGAGGCGGAAAGATATAAGCAGGATGATACTTCCAAGGAAGTGACAATGCATCCACTGCTTCCGCTTGAGGATCCCTGGATCTGGAAAGATACCTGGGAAGTTTCTTGTTTAGATGAGAGGCCATCAGATCTATTTCTGGAAGTCCCCACATTTGGACAATCTGAAGAAATACCTCTGGGTGAAGAGACCATTCGCCCGGATGCAACGTTTGGCGACTGAGATAATCCGCTTCCCAATTGTCTATACCTGGGATATGAACCGCAGAAACTAGACAGGAGCTGGATTCCGCCCAAACCAGAATTCGAGATACTTCTTTCATAGCCAGAGGGCTGTGAGTCCCTCCTTGATGATTGATGTATGCCACAGTTGTCTGTCTGAAAACAAATGAACGACTCTCTCTTTAGAAGAGGCCAAGACTGAAGAGCTCTGAAAATTGAACAGAGTTCCAAAATATTGATCGGTAATCTCACCTCCTGAGATTCCCAAACCCCTTGTGCCGTCAGAGACCCCCACACAGCTCCCCAACCTGTAAGACTTGCATCTGTTGAGATTACAGTCCAGGTCGGGAGAACAAAAGAAGCCCCCTGAACTAAACGATGGTGATCTGTCCACCACGTCAGAGAGTGTCATACAATCGGTTTCAAAGATATTAATTGAGATATCTTTGTGTAATCCCTGCACCATTGGTTCAGCATAAAGAGCTGAAGAGGTCGCATGTGAAAACGAGCAAAGGGGATCGCGTCCGATGCAGCAGTCATAAGACCTAGAATTTCCATGCATAAGGCTACCGAAGGGAATGATTGTGACTGAAGGTTTCGACAAGCTGATATCAATTTTAGACGTCTCTTGTCTGTCAAAGATAGAGTCATGGACACTGAATCTATCTGGAAACCCAAAAAGGTTACCCTTGTCTGAGGAATCAATGAACTTTTTAGTAAATTGATCCTCCAACCATGATCTTGAAGAAACAACACAAGTCGATTCGTATGAGATTCTGCTAAATGTGAAGACTGAGCAAGTACCAAGATATCGTCCAAATAAGGAAATACCACAATACCCTGTTCTCTGATTACAGACAGAAGGGCACCGAGAACCTTTGAAAAAATTCTTGGAGCTGTTGCTAGGCCAAACGGCAGAGCCACAAACTGGTAATGCTAGTCTAGAAACGAGAATCTCAGAAACTGATAGTGATCTGGATGAACCGGAATATGCAGATATGCATCCTGTAAATCTATTGTAGACATATAATGCCCTTGCTGAACAAAAGGCAGGATAGTCCTTACAGTTACCATTTTGAATGTTGGTATCCTTACATAACGATTCAATATTTTTAGATCCAGAACTGGTCTGAAGGAATTCTCCTTCTTTGGTACAATGAAGAGATTTGAATAAAACCCCAGCCCCTGTTCCAGAACTGGAACTGGCATAATTACTCCAGCCAACTCTAGATCTGAAACACATTTCAGAAATGCTTGAGCCTTCGCTGGATTTACTGGGACACAGGAAAGAAAAAATCTCTTTGCAGGAGGCCTTACCTTGAAGCCAATTCTGTACCCTTCTGAAACAATATTCTGAATCCAAAGATTGTGAACGGAATTGATCCAAATTTCTTTGAAAAAACGTAATCTGTCCCCTACCAGCTGAGCTGGAATGAGGGCCGCACCTTCATGTGGACTTAGGAGCTGGCTTTGATTTTCTAAAAAGCTTGGATTTATTCCAGACTGGAGATGGTTTCCAAACTGATACCGCTCCTGAGGATGAAGGATCAGGCTTTTGTTCCTTGTTGTGACGAAAGGAACGAAAACGATTATTAGACCTAAATTTACCTTTAGATTTTTTATCCTGTGGTAAAAAAGTTCCTTTCCCTCCAGTAACAGTTGAGATAATAGAATCCAACTGAGAACCAAATAATTTATTACCCTGGAAAGAAAGGGAAAGCAGAGTAGACTTAGAAGACATATCAGCATTCCAAGTTTTAAGCCATAAAGCTCTTCTAGCTAAAATAGCTAGAGACATATACCTGACATCAACTCTAATGATATCAAAGATGGCATCACAAATAAAATGATTAGCATGTTGAAGAAGAATAATAATGCTATGAGAATTATGATCTGTTACTTGTTGCGCTAAAGCTTCCGACCAAAAAGTTGAAGCTGCAGCAACATCCGCCAAAGATATAGCAGGTCTAAGAAGATTACCTGAACACAAGTAAGCTTTTCTTAGAAAGGATTCAATTTTCCTATCTAAAGGATCCTTAAAGGAAGTACCATCTGCCGTAGGAATGGTAGTACGCTTAGCAAGAGTAGAGACAGCCCCATCAACCTTAGGGATTTTGTCCCAAAATTCTAATCTGTCAGATGACACAGGATATAATTGCTTAAAACGTTTAGAAAGAGTAAATGAATTACCCAAATTATTCCATTCCCTGGAAATTACTTCAGAAAACAGAATTTATGTTTACCTGATAAATTTCTTTCTCCAACGGTGTGTCCGGTCCACGGCGTCATCCTTACTTGTGGGATATTCTCTTCCCCAACAGGAAATGGCAAAGAGCCCAGCAAAGCTGGTCACATGATCCCTCCTAGGCTCCGCCTACCCCAGTCATTCGACCGACGTTAAGGAGGAATATTTGCATAGGAGAAACCATATGGTACCGTGGTGACTGTAGTTAAAGAAAATAAAATATCAGACCTGATTAAAAAAACCAGGGCGGGCCGTGGACCGGACACACCGTTGGAGAAAGAAATTTATCAGGTAAACATAAATTCTGTTTTCTCCAACATAGGTGTGTCCGGTCCACGGCGTCATCCTTACTTGTGGGAACCAATACCAAAGCTTTAGGACACGGATGAAGGGAGGGAGCAAATCAGGTCACCTAAATGGAAGGCACCACGGCTTGCAAAACCTTTCTCCCAAAAATAGCCTCAGAAGAAGCAAAAGTATCAAACTTGTAAAATTTGGTAAAAGTGTGCAGTGAAGACCAAGTCGCTGCCCTACATATCTGATCAACAGAAGCCTCGTTCTTGAAGGCCCATGTGGAAGCCACAGCCCTAGTGGAATGAGCTGTGATTCTTTCGGGAGGCTGCCGTCCGGCAGTCTCGTAAGCCAATCTGATGATGCTTTTAATCCAAAAAGAGAGAGAGGTAGAAGTTGCTTTTTGACCTCTCCTTTTACCTGAATAAACAACAAACAAGGAAGATGTTTGTCTAAAATCCTTTGTAGCATCTAAATAGAATTTTAGAGCGCGAACAACATCCAAATTGTGCAACAAACGTTCCTTCTTTGAAACTGGTTTTGGACACAGAGAAGGTACGATAATCTCCTGGTTAATGTTTTTGTTAGAAACAACTTTTGGAAGAAAACCAGGTTTAGTACGTAAAACCACCTTATCTGCATGGAACACCAGATAAGGAGGAGAACACTGCAGAGCAGATAATTCTGAGACTCTTCTAGCAGAAGAAATCGCAACTAAAAACAAAACTTTCCAAGATAATAACTTAATATCAACGGAATGTAAGGGTTCAAACGGAACCCCCTGAAGAACTGAAAGAACTAAATTGAGACTCCAAGGAGGAGTCAAAGGTTTGTAAACAGGCTTGATTCTAACCAGAGCCTGAACAAAGGCTTGAACATCTGGCACAGCTGCCAGCTTTTTGTGAAGTAATACCGACAAGGCAGAAATCTGTCCCTTCAGGGAACTTGCAGATAATCCTTTTTCCAATCCTTCTTGAAGGAAGGATAGAATCCTAGGAATCTTAACCTTGTCCCAAGGGAATCCTTTAGATTCACACCAACAGATATATTTTTTCCAAATTTTGTGGTAAATCTTTCTAGTCACAGGCTTTCTGGCCTGAACAAGAGTATCGATAACAGAATCTGAGAATCCTCGCTTCGATAAAATCAAGCGTTCAATCTCCAAGCAGTCAGCTGGAGTGAAACCAGATTCGGATGTTCGAACGGACCCTGAACAAGAAGGTCTCGTCTCAAAGGTAGCTTCCAAGGTGGAGCCGATGACATATTCACCAGATCTGCATACCAAGTCCTGCGTGGCCACGCAGGAGCTATCAAGATCACCGACGCCCTCTCCTGCTTGATCCTGGCTATCAGCCTGGGGATGAGAGGAAATGGCGGGAACACATAAGCTAGTTTGAAGGTCCAAGGTGCTACTAGTGCATCCACTAGAGCCGCCTTGGGATCCCTGGATCTGGCCCCGTAGCAAGGAACTTTGAAGTTCTGACGAGAGGCCATCAGATCCATGTCTGGAATGCCCCACAGGTGAGTGACTTGGGCAAAGATTTCCGGATGGAGTTCCCACTCCCCCGGATGCAATGTCTGCCGACTCAGAAAATCCGCTTCCCAATTTTCCACTCCTGGGATGTGGATAGCAGACAGGTGGCAGGAGTGAGACTCCGCCCAAAGAATAATTTTGGTTACTTCTTCCATCGCTAGGGAACTCCTTGTTCCCCCCTGATGGTTGATGTACGCAACAGTCGTCATGTTGTCTGATTGAAACCGTATGAACCTGGTCCTCGCAAGCTGGGGCCAGGCCTGGAGAGCATTGAATATCGCTCTCAGTTCCAGAATATTTATCGGTAGAAGAGATTCTTCCCGAGACCAAAGACCCTGAGCTTTCAGGGATCCCCAGACCGCGCCCCAGCCTATCAGACTGGCGTCGGTCGTGACAATGACCCACTCTGGTCTGTGGAACATCATCCCTTGAGACAGATTGTCCAGGGACAGCCACCAACGGAGTGAGTCTCTGGTCCTCTGATTTACTTGTATCTTCGGAGACAAGTCTGTATAGTCCCCATTCCACTGACTGAGCATGCACAGTTGTAATGGTCTTAGATGAATGCGCGCAAAAGGAACTATGTCCATCGCCGCCACCATCAACCCGATCACTTCCATGCACTGAGCTATGGAAGGAAGAGGAACGGAATGAAGTATCCGACAAGAGTCCAGAAGCTTTGTTTTTCTGGCCTCTGTTAGAAAGATCCTCATTTCTAAGGAGTCTATAATTGTTCCCAAGAAGGGAACCCTTGTTGACGGGGATAGAGAACTCTTTTCCACGTTCACTTTCCAGCCGTGAGATCTGAGAAAGGCCAGGACAATGTCCGTGTGAGCCTTTGCTTGAGGAAGGGACGACGCTTGAATCAGAATGTCGTCCAGGTAAGGTACTACTGCAATGCCCCTTGGTCTTAGCACCGCTAGAAGGGACCCTAGTACCTTTGTGAAAATCCTTGGAGCAGTGGCTAATCCGAAAGGAAGCGCCACGAACTGGTAATGTTTGTCCAGGAATGCAAACCTTAGGAACCGATGATGTTCCTTGTGGATAGGAATATGTAGATACGCATCCTTTAAATCCACCGTGGTCATGAATTGACCTTCCTGGATGGAAGGAAGGATAGTTCGAATGGTTTCCATCTTGAACGATGGGACCTTGAGAAATTTGTTTAAGATCTTGAGATCTAGGATTGGTCTGAACGTTCCCTCTTTTTTGGGAACTATGAACAGATTGGAGTAGAACCCCATCCCTTGTTCTCTTAATGGAACAGGATGAATCACTCCCATTTTTAACAGGTCTTCTACACAATGTAAGAACGCCTGTCTTTTTATGTGGTCTGAAGACAACTGCGACCTGTGGAACCTCCCCCTTGGGGGAAGTCCCTTGAATTCCAGAAGATAACCCTGGGAGACTATTTCTAGCGCCCAAGGATCCAGAACATCTCTTGCCCAAGCCTGAGCGAAGAGAGAGAGTCTGCCCCCCACCAGATCCGGTCCCGGATCGGGGGCCAATATTTCATGCTGTCTTGGTAGCAGTGGCAGGTTTCTTGGCCTGCTTTCCCTTGTTCCAGCCTTGCATTGGTCTCCAAGCTGGCTTGGCCTGAGCAGTATTACCCTCTTGCTTAGAGGACGTAGCACCTTGGGCTGGTCCGTTTTTACGAAAGGGACGAAAATTAGGTCTATTTTTTGCCTTGAAAGGCCGATCCTGAGGAAGGGCGTGGCCCTTACCCCCAGTGATATCAGAGATAATCTCTTTCAAGTCAGGACCAAACAACGTTTTCCCCTTGAAAGGAATGTTTAGTAGCTTGTTCTTGGAAGACGCATCAGCCGACCAAGATTTCAACCAAAGCGCTCTGCGCGCCACAATAGCAAACCCAGAGTTCTTAGCCGCTAACTTAGCCAATTGCAAAGAGGCGTCTAGAGTGAAAGAATTAGCCAATTTGAGAGCATTGATTCTGTCCATAATCTCCTCATAAGGAGGAGAGTCACTATCGAGCACCTTAAGCAGTTCATCAAACCAGAAATATGCGGCAGTAGTGACAGGGACAATGCATGAAATGGGTTGTAGAAGGTAACCCTGCTGAACAAACATCTTTTTAAGCAAACCTTCTAATTTTTTATCCATAGGATCTTTGAAAGCACAACTATCCTCTATGGGAATAGTGGTGCGTTTGTTTAAAGTAGAAACCGCTCCCTCGACCTTGGGGACTGACTGCCATAAGTCCTTTCTGGGGTCGACCATAGGAAACAATTTTTTAAATATGGGGGGAGGGACGAAAGGAATACCGGGCCTTTCCCATTCTTTATTAACAATGTCCGCCACCCGCTTGGGTATAGGAAAAGCTTCTGGGAGCCCCGGCACCTCTAGGAACTTGTCCATTTTACATAGTTTCTCTGGGATGACTAAATTTTCACAATCATCCAGAGTGGATAATACCTCCTTAAGCAAAATGCGGAGATGTTCCAATTTAAATTTAAATGTAATCACATCAGATTCAGCCTGCTGAGAAATGTTCCCTAAATCAGTAATTTCTCCCTCAGACAAAACCTCCCTGGCCCCCTCAGATTGGGTTAGGGGCCCTTCAGAGATATTAATATCAGCGTCGTCATGCTCTTCAGTAACTAAAACAGAGCAGCCACGCTTACGCTGACAAGGGTTCATTTTGGCTAAAATGTTTTTGACAGAATTATCCATTACAGCCGTTAATTGTTGCATAGTAAGGAGTATTGGCGCGCTAGATGTACTAGGGGCCTCCTGAGTGGGCAAGACTCGTGTAGACGAAGGAGGGAATGATGCAGTACCATGCTTACTCCCCTCACTTGAGGAATCATCTTGGGCATCATTGTCATTATCACATAAATCACATTTATTTAAATGAATAGGAATTCTGGCTTCCCCACATTCAGAACACAGTCTATCTGGTAGTTCAGACATGTTAAACAGGCATAAACTTGATCAGAAAGTACAAAAAACGTTTTAAAATAAAACCGTTACTGTCACTTTAAATTTTAAACTGAACACACTTTATTACTGCAATTGCGAAAAAACATGAAGGAATTGTTCAAAATTCACCAAATTTTCACCACAGCGTCTTAAAGCCTTGAAAATATTGCACACCAATTTTGGAAGCTTTAACCCTTAAAATAACGGAACCGGAGCCGTTTTAAGCTTTAAACCCCTTTACAGTCCCTGGTATCTGCTTTGCTGAGACCCAACCAAACCCAAAGGGGAATACGATACCAAATGACGCCTTCAGAAGTCTTTTATAAGTATCAGAGCTCCTCTCACATGCGACTGCATGCCATGCCTCTCAAAAACAAGTGCGCAACACCGGCGCGAAAATGAGACTCTGCCTATGCTTTGGGAAAGCCCCTAAAGAATAAGGTGTCTAAAACAGTGCCTGCCGATATTATTATATCAAAATACCCAGATAAAATGATTCCTCAAGGCTAAATATGTGTTAATAATCAATCGATTTAGCCCGGAAAAAGTCTACAGTTTAAATAAGCCCTTGTGAAGCCCTTATTTACAATCGTAATAAACATGGCTTACCGGATCCCATAGGGAAAATGACAGCTTCCAGCATTACATCGTCTTGTTAGAATGTGTCATACCTCAAGCAGCAAGGGACTGCAAACTGTTCCCCCAACTGAAGTTAATTGCTCTCAACAGTCCTGTGTGGAACAGCCATGGATTTTAGTTACGGTTGCTAAAATCATTTTCCTCATACAAACAGAATTCTTCATCTCTTTTCTGTTTCTGAGTAAATAGTACGTACCAGCACTATTTGAAAATAACAAACTCTTGATTGAATAATGAAAAACTACAGTTAAACACTAAAAAACTCTAAGCCATCTCCGTGGAGATGTTGCCTGTACAACGGCAAAGAGAATGACTGGGGTAGGCGGAGCCTAGGAGGGATCATGTGACCAGCTTTGCTGGGCTCTTTGCCATTTCCTGTTGGGGAAGAGAATATCCCACAAGTAAGGATGACGCCGTGGACCGGACACACCTATGTTGGAGAAATAGCACCAGGAACAGGATAGACTTCTGGAATAACTACAGGAGATTTTAAAAACCTTATCTAAACGTTTAGATTTAGTATCAAGAGGACCAGAATCCTCAATTTCTAATGCAATTAGGACTTCTTTAAGTAAAGAACGAATAAATTCCATTTTAAATAAATATGAAGATTTATCAGCATCAACCTCTGAGACAGAATCCTCTGAACCAGAAGAACCATTATCAGAATCAGAATGATGATGTTCATTTAAAAATTCATCTGAAAAAAGAGAAGTTTTAAAAGACTTTTTACGTTTACTAGAAGGAGGAATAACAGACATAGCCTTCTTAATGGATTTAGAAACAAAATCTCTTATGTTATCAGGAACACTCTGAGTATTAGATGTTGACGGAACAGCAACAGGTAATGTAACTTTACTAAAGGAAATATTATCTGCATTAACAAGTTTGTCATGACATTCAATACAAACAACAGCTGGAGGAACAGCTACCAAAAGTTTACAGCAGATACACTTAGCTTTGGTAGCTCCAGCACCAGGCAGCGATTTTCCAGAAGTATCTTCTGACTCAGCTTCAACATGGGACATCTTGCAATATGTAATAGAAAAAACAACATATAAAGCAAAATTGATCAAATTCCTTAAATGACAGTTTCAGGAATGGGAAAAAATGCCAGTGAACAAGCTTCTAGCAACAAGAAGCAATAAAAAATGAGACTTAAATAATGTGGAGACAAAAGTGACGCCCATATTTTTTTAGCGCCAAATAAGACGCCCACATTATTTGGTGCCTAAATGCTTTTGGTGCCAAAAATGACGCCACATCCGGAACGCCGACATTTTTGGCGCAAAAGAACGTCAAAAATGACGCAACTTCCGGCGACACGTATGACGCCGGAAATAGAAAAAAAAATTTTGCGCAAAAAAAGTCCGCGCCAAGAATGACGCAATAAAATGAAGCATTTTCAGCCCCCGCGAGCCTAACAGCCCACAGGGAAAAGTCAAATTTTAAGGTAAGAAAAAAATTGTTTTACTCAAATGCATTATCCCAAATATGAAACTGACTGTCTGAAAATAAGGAATGTTGAACATCCTGAGTCAAGGCAAATAAATGTTTGAATACATATATTTAGAACTTTATAAAAAAGTGCCCAACCATAGCTTAGAGTGTCACAGAAAAACATAATTTATGCTTACCTGATAAATTCCTTTCTTCTGTAGTGTGATCAGTCCACGGGTCATCATTACTTGTGGGATATTAACTGCTCCCCTACAGGAAGTGCAAGAGGATTCACCCAGCAGAGTTGCTATATAGCTCCTCCCCTCTACGTCACCTCCAGTCATTCGACCAAGGACCAACGAGAAAGGAGAAGCCAAGGGTGTAGTGGTGACTGGAGTATAATTTAAAAAATATTTACCTGCCTTAAAAAACAGGGCGGGCCGTGGACTGATCACACTAAAGAAGAAAGGAATTTATCAGGTAAGCATAAATTATGTTTTCTTCTGTTAAGTGTGATCAGTCCACGGGTCATCATTACTTGTGGGATACCAATACCAAAGCAAAAGTACACGGATGACGGGAGGGATAGGCAGGCTCTTTATACAGAAGGAACCACTGCCTGAAGAACCTCTCCCAAAAATAGCCTCCGAGGAAGCAAAAGTGTCAAATTTGTAAAATTTGGAAAAAGTATGAAGCGAAGACCAAGTTGCAGCCTTGCAAATCTGTTCAACAGAGGCCTCATTCTTAAAGGCCCAAGTGGAAGCCACAGCTCTAGTGGAATGAGCTGTAATTCTTTCAGGAGGCTGCTGTCCAGCAGTCTCATAAGCTAAACGAATTATGCTACGAAGCCAAAAAGAGAGAGAGGTAGCAGAAGCTTTTTGACCTCTCCTCTGACCAGAGTAAACGACAAACAGGGAAGACGTTTGTCGAAAATCTTCAGTTGCCTGTAAATAAAATTTAAGGGCACGAACTACATCCAGATTGTGCAAAAGACGTTCCTTCCTCGAAGAAGGATTTGGGCACAAGGATGGAACAACAATCTCCTGATTTATATTCCTGTTAGTGACTACCTTAGGTAAGAACCCAGGCTTAGTACGCAGAACTACCTTATCCGAGTGAAAAATCAAATAAGGAGAATCACAATGTAAGGCTGATAACTCAGAGACTCTTCGAGCCGAGGAAATAGCCATTAAAAATAGAACTTTCCAAGATAACAACTTTATATCAATGGAATGAAGGGGTTCAAACGGAACACCCTGTAAAACGTTAAGAACAAGGTTTAAACTCCATGGTGGAGCCACAGCTTTAAACACAGGTTTAATCCTGGCCAAAGCCTGACAAAAAGCCTGAACGTCTGGAACTTCTGACAGACGCTTGTGTAACAGAATGGACAGAGCTGAGATCTGTCCCTTTAAGGAACTAGCGGATAACCCCTTTTCTAAACCTTCTTGTAGAAAAGATAATATCCTAGGAATCCTAACCTTACTCCAAGAGTAACCTTTGGATTCGCACCAATATAGGTATTTACGCCATATTTTATGGTAAATCTTTCTGGTGACAGGCTTCCTAGCCTGTATTAAGGTATCAATAACTGACTCAGAAAAACCACGCTTTGATAAGATCAAGCGTTCAATTTCCAAGCAGTCAGCTTCAGAGAAGTTAGATTTTGATGTTTGAAAGGACCCTGAATCAGAAGGTCCTGTTTCAGAGGTAACGACCAAGGTGGACAGAATGACATGTCCACCAGATCTGTATACCAAGTCCTGCGTGGCCATGCAGGCGCTATTAGAATCACTGATGCTTTCTCCTGTTTGATTCTGGCAATCAATCGAGGAAGCATCGGGAAAGGTGGAAACACATAAGCCATCCTGAAGGTCCATGGTGCTGTCAAGGCATCTATCAGGACCGCTCCCGGATCCCTGGATCTGGACCCGTAGCGCGGAAGCTTGGCGTTCTGTCGAGACGCCATGAGATCTATCTCTGGTTTGCCCCAACGTGGAAGTATTTGGGCAAAGACCTCTGGATGAAGTTCCCACTCCCCCGGATGAAAAGTCTGACGACTTAAGAAATCCGCCTCCCAGTTCTCCACTCCCGGGATGCGGATTGCAGACAGGTGGCAAGAGTGAGACTCTGCCCAGCGAATTATCTTCGATACTTCCATCATTGCTAGGGAGCTTCTTGTCCCTCCCTGATGGTTGATATAAGCTACAGTCGTGATGTTGTCCGACTGGAACCTGATGAACCCCCGAGTTGCTAACTGGGGCCAAGCCAGAAGAGCATTGAGGACTGCTCTCAATTCCAGAATGTTTATTGGAAGAAGACTCTCCTCCTGATTCCATAGTCCCTGAGCCTTCAGAGAATTCCAGACAGCGCCCCAACCTAGTAGGCTGGCGTCTATTGTTACAATTGACCAGTCTGACCTGCTGAATGGCATTCCCCTGGACAGATGTGGCCGATAAAGCCACCATAGAAGAGAATTTCTGGTCTCTTGAATGGAATGAAGGACACGGCATGCATTTTGAAGTTTTGTTAACCTGTCCTCTGTCAGGTAAATCTTCATTTCTACAGAATCTATCAGAGTCCCAAGGAAGGGAACTCTTGTGAGTGGAAAGAGAGAACTTTTCTCTTCGTTCACTTTCCATCCATGCGACCTTAGAAATGCCAGTACTATCTCTGTATGAGATTTGGCAGTTTGAAAGCTTGAAGCTTGTATCAGTATGTCGTCTAAGTACGGAGCTACTGAAATTCCTCGCGGTCTTAGTACCGCCAGAAGAGTGCCCAGAACCTTTGTGAAGATTCTTGGAGCCGTAGCCAGTCCGAATGGAAGAGCTACAAACTGGTAATGCCTGTCTAAAAAGGCAAACCTTAGATACCGGTAATGACTTCTGTGAATCGGTATGTGAAGGTAAGCATCCTTTAAATCCACTGTGGTCAAGTACTGACCCTCTTGGATCATGGGCAAAATTGTTCGAATAGTTTCCATCTTGAACGATGGAACTCTTAGGAATTTGTTTAGGATCTTTAAATCCAAGATTGGCCTGAAGGTTCCCTCTTTTTGGGAACTACAAACAGATTTGAGTAAAACCCTTGTCCTTGTTCCAACCGCGGAACTGGATGGATCACTCCCATTAATAAAAGATCTTGTACGCAGCGTAGAAACGCTTCCTTCTTTGTTAGGTTTGTTGACAACCTTGACAGATGAAATCTCCCTCTTGGGGGAGAGGATTTGAAGTCCAGAAGGTATCCCTGAGATATGATCTCTAACGCCCAGGGATCCTGAACATCTCTTGCCCAAGCCTGGGCGAAGAGGGAAAGTCTGCCCCCCACTAGATCCGGTCCCGGATCGGGGGCCCTCAATTCATGCTGTCTTAGGGGCAGCAGCAGGTTTTCTGGCCTGTTTGCCCCTGTTCCAGGACTGGTTAGGTTTCCAGCCTTGTCTGTAGCGAGCAACAGTTCCTTCCTGTTTTGGTGCAGAGGAAGTTGATGCTGCTCCTGCTTTGAAATTACGAAAGGAACGAAAATTGGACTGTCTAGCCTTGGCTTTGGCCTTGTCCTGAGGCAGGGCATGACCTTTACCTCCTGTAATGTCATCAATAATCTCTTTCAAGCCGGGCCCGAATAAGGTCTGCCCTTTGAAAGGAATATTAAGCAATTTAGATTTAGACGTAACATCAGCTGACCAGGATTTTAGCCACAGAGCTCTGCGTGCCTGAATGGCGAATCCTGAATTTTTAGCCGCAAGTTTAGTTAAATGTACTACGGCATCTGAAATAAATGAATTAGCTAACTTAAGGAATTTAAGTTTGTGTGTGATGTCATCTAGTGTGGATGATTGAAGTGTCTCTTCCAGAGACTCAAAGCAAAATGCTGCTGCAGCCGTGACAGGCGCAATACATGCAAGAGGTATTTAAACCCTTGTTGAACAAACATTTTCTTAAGGTAACCCTCTAATTTTTTATCCATTGGATCTGAAAAAGCACAGCTATCCTCCACTGGGATAGTGGTACGCTTAGCTAAAGTAGAAACTGCTCCCTCCACCTTAGGGACCATTTGCCATAAGTCCCGTGTGGCGGCGTCTATTGGAAACATTTTTCTGAATATAGGAGGGGGTGAGAAAGGCACACCGGGTCTATCCCACTCCTTAGTAACAATGTCAGTAAGTCTCTTAGGTATAGGAAAAACGTCAGTACTCGTCGGTACCGCAAAATATTTATCCAACCTACACATTTTTTCTGGGATTGCAACTGTGTTACAATCATTCAGAGCCGCTAATACCTCCCCTAGTAACACACGGAGGTTCTCAAGCTTAAATTTAAAATTTGAAATGTCTGAGTCCAGTTTATTTGGATCAGAACCGTCACCCACAGAATGAAGCTCTCCGTCTTCACGTTCTGCAAACTGTGACGCAGTATCAGACATGGCCCTTGCATTATCAGCGCACTCTGTTCTCATCCCAGAGTGATCACGTTTACCTCTTAGTTCTGGTAGTTTAGCCAAAACTTCAGTCATAACAGTAGCCATATCTTGTAATGTGATTTGTAATGGCCGCCCAGATGCACTCGGCGCTACAATATCACGCACCTCCTGAGCGGGAGATGCAGGTACTGACACGTGAGGCGAGTTAGTCGGCATAACTCTCCCCTCGTTGTTTGGTGAAATATGTTCAATTTGTACAGATTGACTATTTTTTAAAGTAGCATCAATACATTTAGTACATAAATTTCTATTGGGCTCCACTTTGGCATTAACACATATAGCACAGAGATATTCCTCTGAATCAGACATGTTTAACACACTAGCAAATAAACAGCAACTTGGAAATACTTTTCAAAGTAATTTACAAATAATATGAAAACGAACTGTGCCTTTAAGAAGCACAGAAAATATTATAACAGATAAAATAATTAAGTTATAGCATCAATCTTTGTCAGAATATACAGTTTTAGCAAAGGATTGTTCCCCTCAGCAAATGATAACTAACCCAGGCAGCAGAAAAAAATACACAAATAAACGTTTTTTATATAACAGTCAATACAATCAGCACAGCTCTGCTGTAATGATTACTTCCCTCAAAAAAGACTCTTGAGATCCCTGAACTCTGTAGAGATGAACCGGATCATGCAGGAAGAAAATGAACCTCTGAGTTTTTCTGATGCATAGTGAAAGCACCAAAATGGCCCCTCCCCCACACACATAACAGTGAGAGGGATCAGTGAACTGCTCTAATTTAAATCAAAACTATTGCCAAGTGGAAAAAAAGTGCCCAAAACATTTTTTCACCCAGTACCTCAGAGAAAAAACGTTTTTACATGCCAGCAAAAAAACGTTTTACCTCAATAATTAATTGTCATTTAAAACCTATTGCAAGTCCCTGCAAAATAGGTTAAGTCTATGTATACAGTTTAAAAGCCAGAGAAGTACCATTTCCCAGAAAACTGAAGTGTAAAATATACATACATGACAGCCTGATATCAGCTACATCTACTGCATTCAAGGCTGAGTTTACATTATAACGGTATGGCAGGATTTTCTCATCAATTCCATGTCAGAAAATAATAAACTGCTACATACCTCTTTGCAGATTAATCTGCCTGCTGTCCCCTGATCTGAAGTTTACCTCTCCTCAGATGGCCGAGAAACAGCAATATGATCTTAACTACTCCGGCTAAAATCATAGAAAAACTCAGGTAGATTCTTCTTCAAATTCTACCAGAGAAGGAATAACACACTCCGGTGCTATTATAAAATAACAAACTTTTGATTGAAGATATAAAAACTAAATATATCACCATAGTCCTCTCACACATCCTATCTAGTCGTTGGGTGCAAGAGAATGACTGGGGGTGACGTAGAGGGGAGGAGCTATATAGCAACTCTGCTGGGTGAATCCTCTTGCACTTCCTGTAGGGGAGCAGTTAATATCCCACAAGTAATGATGACCCGTGGACTGATCACACTTAACAGAAGAAATAAGACTTACTTACCCCAGGACACTCATCTACATGTTGTAGAAAGCCAAACCAGTACTGAAATGAAAATCAGCAGAGGTAATGGTATATATATAAGAGTATATCGTCGATCTGAAAAGGGAGGTAAGAGATGAATCTCTACGACAGATAACAGAGAACATATGAAATAGACCCCGTAGAAGGAGATCATTGAATTCAAATAGGCAATACTCTCCTCACATCCCTCTGACATTCACTGCACGCTGAGAGGAAAACCGGGCTCCAACCTGCTGCGGAGCGCATATCAACGTAGAATCTAAAACAAACTTACTTCACCACCTCCATAGGAGGCAAAGTTTGTAAAACTGATTTGTGGGTGTGGTGAGGGGTGTATTTGTAGGCATTTTGAGGTTTGGGAAACTTTTCCCCTCCTGGTAGGAATGTATATCCCATACGTCACTAGCTCATGGACTCTTGCTAATTACATGAAAGAAATTATATTCTCTATGTGAATCATTAAAAAAAAAAAAAAAAATCCGTAATAAAATCTGCCTACTTTCATCTGAAAAACATAGCCAGGATACAACACTTAATTCCACCGGATGATATGCAAACATTAATCCATATATTTGTATCCTCTAGGCTAGATTACTGCAATGCACTTTACTTGGGCCTCCCAAAAAAAGAACTCCATCGCCTTCAGACAGTACAAAACGCAGCAGCCAGACTATTGACCAATCAAACTCGCTCCTGCCACATAACACCTGTTCTCCACTCCCTGCATTGGCTTCCAATTAAATGGCGAATATATTTTAAAATTGGCCTGCTGACCTTCAAAGCCTTAAACAACCAAGGCCCACAATACCTGAAAGAGCTCCTGACACCCTACATCCCATCCCGTTCACTTAGGTAAGCCAACACATCCCTCCTCTCAGTGACAAGAATAAGGACAAACTCAGGCTCCAGAGCATTCGGTCACGCTGCCCCTACTTTCTGGAAATCTTTACAGTGCGCAATCAGAGAGGCACCGTCCTTACAGACTTCCATTTAGTCCGCTTATCTGACCTTCAGAAACTCCTAACTTTTATGTCTTATGTTGGTATATTTATAAAGTGCTTTGAGTCTCACAGGGAGAAAAGCGCAATATAAATCGCAAATTATTATTATTAGGGTTGCACCGATACCGATACTAGTATCGGTATCGGTACCGATACCAAGTATTTGCATGAGTACTTGTACTCGTGCAAATGCACCAATACTTAAACCGCTACCTCCACTTCCTACCCATATGCTATCTTGAGGCGTTTTTTCAAACTGCATGTTCCCATTTCATTTTAAGCTGAAGTGGAGACTAAACTAAAAATTGTTTACTACTGTTCTGCCAATACAAATTGCTGTTATTTGTATTATTGTAGGAGAGATCACTGTACCCCGTTCAGACAAACCCCTGAAGTACTGGTCAGTTAATAAACTGAGATTTCCAGCTCTGGCTAAAATGGTCCAAACCTATCTTTCTGCCCCATGCTTGTGGAAAGTGAAAGACTGTTCAACTTAGAGTCAAACCTCCTTACTGATAGCAAAAAACAGAATTTATGTTTACCTGATAAATTACTTTCTCCAACGGTGTGTCCGGTCCACGGCGTCATCCTTACTTGTGGGATATTCTCTTCCCCAACAGGAAATGGCAAAGAGCCCAGCAAAGTTGGTCACATGATCCCTCCTAGGCTCCGCCTACCCCAGTCATTCGACCGACGTTAAGGAGGAATATTTGCATAGGAGAAACCATATGATACCGTGGTGACTGTAGTTAAAGAAAATAAATTATCAGACCTGATTAAAAAACCAGGGCGGGCCGTGGACCGGACACACCGTTGGAGAAAGTAATTTATCAGGTAAACATAAATTCTGTTTTCTCCAACATAGGTGTGTCCGGTCCACGGCGTCATCCTTACTTGTGGGAACCAATACCAAAGCTTTAGGACACGGATGATGGGAGGGAGCAAATCAGGTCACCTAGATGGAAGGCACCACGGCTTGCAAAACCTTTCTCCCAAAAATAGCCTCAGAAGAAGCAAAAGTATCAAACTTGTAAAATTTGGTAAAAGTGTGCAGTGAAGACCAAGTCGCTGCCCTACATATCTGATCAACAGAAGCCTCGTTCTTGAAGGCCCATGTGGAAGCCACAGCCCTAGTGGAATGAGCTGTGATTCTTTCGGGAGGCTGCCGTCCGGCAGTCTCGTAAGCCAATCTGATGATGCTTTTAATCCAAAAAGAGAGAGAGGTAGAAGTTGCTTTTTGTTTCGGGCACAGAGAAGGTACGATAATCTCCTGGTTAATGTTTTTGTTAGAAACAACTTTTGGAAGAAAACCAGGTTTAGTACGTAAAACCACCTTATCTGCATGGAACACCAGATAAGGAGGAGAACACTGCAGAGCAGATAATTCTGAAACTCTTCTAGCAGAAGAAATTGCAACCAAAAACAAAACTTTCCAAGATAATAACTTAATATCAACGGAATGTAAGGGTTCAAACGGAACCCCCTGAAGAACTGAAAGAACTAAGTTGAGACTCCAAGGAGGAGTCAAAGGTTTGTAAACAGGCTTGATTCTAACCAGAGCCTGAACAAAGGCTTGAACATCTGGCACAGCTGCCGGCTTTTTGTGAAGTAACACAGACAAGGCAGAAATCTGTCCCTTCAGGGAACTTGCAGATAATCCTTTTTCCAATCCTTCTTGAAGGAAGGATAGAATCTTAGGAATCTTAACCTTGTCCCAAGGGAATCCTTTAGATTCACACCAACAGATATATTTTTTCCAAATTTTGTGGTAAATCTTTCTAGTTACAGGCTTTCTGGCCTGAACAAGAGTATCGATAACAGAATCTGAGAACCCTCGCTTCGATAAGATCAAGCGTTCAATCTCCAAGCAGTCAGCTGGAGTGAGACCAGATTCGGATGTTCGAACGGACCTTGAACAAGAAGGTCTCGTCTCAAAGGTAGCTTCCATGGTGGAGCCGATGACATATTCACCAGATCTGCATACCAAGTCCTGCGTGGCCACGCAGGAGCTATCAAGATCACCGACGCCCTCTCCTGATTGATCCTGGCTACCAGCCTGGGGATGAGAGGAAACGGCGGGAATACATAAGCTAGTTTGAAGGTCCAAGGTGCCACTAGTGCATCCACTAGAGCCGCCTTGGGATCCCTGGATCTGGACCCGTAGCAAGGAACTTTGAAGTTCTGACGAGAGGCCATCAGATCCATGTCTGGAATGCCCCACAGTTGAGTGATTTGGACAAAGAATTCCGGATGGAGTTCCCACTCCCCCGGATGCAATGTCTGACGACTCAGAAAATCCGCTTCCCAATTTTCCACTCCTGGGATGTGGATTGCAGACAGGTGGCAGGAGTGAGACTCCGCCCATTGAATGATTTTGGTCACTTCTTCCATCGCCAGGGAACTCCTTGTTCCCCCCTGATGGTTGATGTACGCAACAGTTGTCATGTTGTCTGATTGAAACCGTATGAACTTGGCCCTCGCTAGCTGAGGCCAAGCCTTGAGAGCATTGAATATCGCTCTCAGTTCCAGAATATTTATCGGTAGAAGAGATTCTTCCCGAGACCAAAGACCCTGAGCTTTCAGGGATCCCCAGACCGCGCCCCAGCCCATCAGACTGGCGTCGGTCGTGACAATGACCCACTCAGGTCTGCGGAAGGTCATCCCTTGTGACAGGTTGTCCAGGGACAGCCACCAACGGAATGAGTCTCTGGTCCTCTGATTTACTTGTATCCTCGGAGACAAGTCTGTATAGTCCCCATTCCACTGACTGAGCATGCACAGTTGTAATGGTCTTAGATGAATGCGCGCAAAAGGAACTATGTCCATTGCCGCTACCATCAAACCTATCACTTCCATGCACTGCGCTATGGAAGAAGATGAACGGAATGAAGTATCCGACAAGAGTCTAGAAGTCTTGTTTTTCTGGCCTCTGTCAGAAAAATCCTCATTTCTAAGGAGTCTATTATTGTTCCCAAGAAGGGAACCCTTGTCGACGGAGATAGAGAACTCTTTTCCACGTTCACTTTCCATCCGTGAGATCTGAGAAAGGCCAGGACGATGTCCGTGTGAGCCTTTGCTTGAGGAAGGGACGACGCTTGAATCAGAATGTCGTCCAAGTAAGGTACTACAGCAATGCCCCTTGGTCTTAGCACAGCTAGAAGGGACCCTAGTACCTTTGTGAAAATCCTTGGAGCAGTGGCTAATCCGAAAGGAAGCGCCACGAACTGGTAATGCTTGTCCAGGAATGCGAACCTTAGGAACCGATGATGTTCCTTGTGGATAGGAATATGTAGATACGCATCCTTTAAATCCACCGTGGTCATGAATTGACCTTCCTGGATGGAAGGAAGAATTGTTCGAATGGTTTCCATCTTGAACGATGGAACCTTGAGAAACTTGTTTAAGATCTTGAGATCTAAGATTGGTCTGAACGTTCCCTCTTTTTTGGGAACTATGAACAGATTGGAGTAGAACCCCATCCCTTGTTCTCCTAATGGAACAGGATGAATCACTCCCATTGTTAACAGGTCTTCTACACAATGTAAGAATGCCTGTCTTTTTATGTGGTCTGAAGACAACTGAGACCTGTGGAACCTCCCCCTTGGGGGAAGCCCCTTGAATTCCAGAAGATAACCTTGGGAGACTATTTCTAGTGTCCAAGGATCCAGAACATCTCTCGCCCAAGCCTGAGCGAAGAGAGAGAGTCTGCCCCCCACCAGATCCGGTCCCGGATCGGGGGCCAACCTTTCATGCTGTCTTGGTAGCAGTGGCAGGTTTCTTGGCCTGCTTTCCCTTGTTCCAGCCTTGCATTGGTCTCCAAGCTTGCTTGGCTTGAGAAGTATTACCCTCTTGCTTAGAGGACGTAGCACTTTGGGCTGGTCCGTTTCTACGAAAGGGACGAAAATTAGGTTTATTTTTGGCCTTGAAAGGCCGATCCTGAGGAAGGGCATGGCCCTTACCCCCAGTGATATCAGAGATAATCTCTTTCAAGTCAGGGCCAAACAGCGTTTTCCCCTTGAAAGGAATGTTAAGTAGCTTGTTCTTGGAAGACGCATCAGCTGACCAAGATTTCAACCAAAGCTCTCTGCGCACCACAATAGCAAACCCAGAATTCTTAGCCGCTAACCTAGTCAATTGCAAAGTGGCGTCTAGGGTGAAAGAATTAGCCAATTTGAGAGCATTGATTCTGTCCATAATCTCCTCATAAGGAGGAGAATCACTATCGACCGCCTTTACCAGCTCATCGAACCAGAAACATGCGGCTGTAGCGACAGGGACAATGCATGAAATTGGTTGTAGAAGGTAACCCTGCTGAACAAACATCTTTTTAAGTAAACCTTCTAATTTTTTATCCATAGGATCTTTGAAAGCACAACTATCTTCTATGGGTATAGTGGTGCGTTTGTTTAAAGTGGAAACCGCTCCCTCGACCTTGGGGACTGTCTGCCATAAGTCCTTTCTGGGGTCGACCATAGGAAACAATTTTTTAAATATGGGGGGAGGGACGAAAGGAATACCGGGCCTTTCCCATTCTTTATTTACAATGTCCGCCACCCGCTTGGGTATAGGAAAAGCTTCTGGGAGCCCCGGGACCTCTAGGAACTTGTCCATTTTACATAGCTTCTCTGGGATGACCAAATTGTCACAATCATCCAGAGTGGATAATACCTCCTTAAGCAGAGCGCGGAGATGTTCCAACTTAAATTTAAACGTAATCACATCAGGTTCAGCTTGTTGAGAAATGTTCCCTGAATCTGTAATTTCTCCCTCAGACAAAACCTCCCTGGCCCCATCAGACTGGTTTAGGGGCCCTTCAGAACCATTATTATCAGCGTCGTCATGCTCTTCAGTATCTAAAACAGAGCAGTCGCGCTTACGCTGATAAGTGTGCATTTTGGCTAAAATGTTTTTGACAGAATTATCCATTACAGCCGTTAATTGTTGCATAGTAAGGAGTATTGGCGCGTTAGATGTACTAGGGGCCTCCTGAGTGGGCAAGACTCGTGTAGACGAAGGAGGGAATGATGCAGTACCATGCTTACTCCCCTCACTTGAGGAATCATCTTGGGCATCATTGTCATTGTCACATAAATCACATTTATTTAAATGAGAAGGAACTCTGGCTTCCCCACATTCAGAACACAGTCTATCTGGTAGTTCAGACATGTTAAACAGGCAT
Source organism: Bombina bombina (assembly GCF_027579735.1). Taxonomy (NCBI): domain Eukaryota; kingdom Metazoa; phylum Chordata; class Amphibia; order Anura; family Bombinatoridae; genus Bombina; species Bombina bombina. Next base: position 204,695,667 of record NC_069500.1, on the reverse strand, counting down.
AAACTTGATAACAAAGTACAAAAAACGTTTTAAAATAAAACCGTTACTGTCACTTTAAATTTTAAACTGAACACACTTTATTACTGCAATTGCGAAAAAATATGAAGGAATTGTTCAAAATTCACCAAAATTTCACCACAGTGTCTTAAAGCCTTAAAAGTATTGCACACCAAATTTGGAAGCTTTAACCCTTAAAATAACGGAACCGGAGCCGTTTTTAACTTTAACCCCTTTACAGTCCCTGGTATCTGCTTTGCTGAGACCCAACCAAGCCCAAAGGGGAATACGATACCAAATGACGCCTTCAGAAAGTCTTTTCTATGTATCAGAGCTCCTCACACATGCGACTGCATGTCATGCCTCTCAAAAACAAGTGCGCAACACTGGCGAGAAAATGAGGCTCTGCCTATGATTTGGGAAAGCCCCTAAAGAATAAGGTGTCTAAAAAAGTGCCTGCCGATATAATCTTATCAAAATACCCAGATTAAATGATTCCTCAAGGCTAAATATGTGTTAATAATGAATCGATTTAGCCCAGAAAAAGTCTACAGTCTTAATAAGCCCTTGTGAAGCCCTTATTTACTATCTTAATAAACATGGCTTACCGGATCCCATAGGGAAAATGACAGCTTCCAGCATTACATCGTCTTGTTAGAATGTGTCATACCTCAAGCAGCAAGAGACTGCTCACTGTTCCCCCAACTGAAGTTAATTCCTCTCAACAGTCCTGTGTGGAACAGCCATGGATTTTAGTAACGGTTGCTAAAATCATTTTCCTCATACAAACAGAAATCTTCATCTCTTTTCTGTTTCTGAGTAAATAGTACATACCAGCACTATTTTAAAATAACAAACTCTTGATTGAATAATAAAAACTACAGTTAAACACTAAAAAACTCTAAGCCATCTCCGTGGAGATGTTGCCTGTACAACGGCAAAGAGAATGACTGAGGTAGGCGGAGCCTAGGAGGGATCATGTGACCAGCTTTGCTGGGCTCTTTGCCATTTCCTGTTGGGGAAGAGAATATCCCACAAGTAAGGATGACGCCGTGGACCGGACACACCTATGTTGGAGAAACAGACTTATAGCTGAACATGCAGAGAGGCTTCTGTTCTGTTCCTTAAAAAGAACTTGCCACTAACTTTTGAAAAATTATTCTAATTGCTAAATTGCTTTTTTAATGCTAGTTCTCATCTTGCACAATGATGTTCAAAACATACTGTACTCTGAGGAACATCCATAGGTTAGCTTATATAATTGCAGGAAGAGTACTCATAGCAAAAATTAAGTTAATTCCAATGAACACTCATCCTGCAATTATAGGACTAGATTTAGATTACATTTGATTGGTAAGCTTTATCAATGCTTTGTTCACATTTCCAACTCCATAGACTTTAATGGAGTAGGACATGTAATGAGAGCATTGGTAAAGCTTACCAGTCAAATGTAATTTAGCCCATAGTGTTGTTCCCCATGATTAAACAGTGCACTGTTCTATTTTTTACTGTATTGCACTTTTGGTTGGTTGTGATTTTATATTTGTTATTTGTTGTTATTATTAATATATTTTATAGTAATATTTTTATTTATAAACATGTTCTGTGAACTTTATGACAAATAAAACTGTTTTATTATTTCATAATGTCTTCTAAGTTACAGTCCTTCATAATTATAAAGAAGGAATCTTAAAAAAATTAGTCTGTATTGTGCTTGGTTAACTGTCACATGACATTAAAAAAAAAAAAGTATCGGTAACTGGTATCGGCGAGTATTTGAAAACAAGTATCGGTACTTGTACTCGGTCTTAAAAAAATGGTATCGGTGCAACCCTAATTATTATTATTATTATTATAATAATTTGACATAGAAAAAACCATCCTAAATTATAACTCAGATATACTAATACCAAATACTGTATTCTCTAGGTATTATTTGCTAGTTTTGAAAAATGTTATTTCAGGTATTAATAAACCTACAGAAAAGTATCAGTTCACATTTCTTAATATGACTGGCATTTAATTGGTCATTTTAAAGTTAAAAGTAACAAGTCTTAAATGCCAAAAACACTCTACAGTATGCATTGTAACCAAACAATTGCTGCTATCAGATAGCAGGTCACCTTATTTACTTTGATATTACTATGTATTCTTTCCATCTTACTTACAAGTTACGATCATGATATTCACAAGCAGGTTAGCATTTATTATAAATGTCAATGGGTTAGGTCCTTCTTCATTCAAAAGCAGTATCACCTCTGTATCTGTGGGAGAATCTTCTACCAAAGCATCTGAAACAGAGTTTACTTTTTCAGTTAGTTTTTCCCCTTTTTGAATTTTGCAGAAAGATACATTTACCCTATGTAATAATATAATGAGCAAAACAATGGTAACTATAAAACTTAGGGAGCTCATTATTAAACACTATACAGGTGGCCCTCGGTTTACAACGGTTCAATTTGCGCCGTTTCAGAATAACAACCATTTTTATCAGTCATGTGACTGCTATTGAAAAGCATTGAGAAGCAGTGCATTGATTAAAATAGCCAGTAGGTGGAGTTGTCCGCTAGTGTTGCAGCAAAGATATGCAAGCCAAGCAAGCTGAAATTAAACAGTTTAACCAGACCTGAGCTATCGAGCATCTTGCAAAGGAACAAGATCTTCCTGTCTATAAATCAGTCCAGATTGGAATGCATAGAAAGAACTGTTTGCAGAAAAATGCAAGTAAAGTCTGTGTTGTGTGATTATTTTATTAGGTTTATAATGCTGTTTAGCAAATGTTTTTGTTCATTTAACTTAGTTTAATTATATATTCTGTGTTGTGTGATTATTTTATTAGGTTTATAGTGCTGTTTAGCATTTAAAGTCTTCATTTCAAAGCTTCAAAAATAATGTATTAGGTGTTACTTATGGCAATTTTGAGAGGGGCCTGGAACCCAACTCCCTCACATTATAAACTGGGTTTCAATTTACAACCGTTTCAATTTACAACCATTCCTTCTGGAACCTAACCCCGGCATAAACTGAGGGCTACCTTGTAACTAAAGGGGGGGGGAAACTGCTTACTGTAAGCACAAAACATTTATCAATTTCAGATTATAATATTATTTTGAAACCGTTATAGTTGAAGATAATTTCATGTAACATATCACAAACATTTCTTGCAGGTTTTCTAACTTTAAGTATTACAAATTTACTGAAATATTCTGAGCTTCAATGTGAGCTACTCATGAAGAGAGGAAGGAAGAGAAATGTTTATAAACAGAATCTATAAATATATATTAATATTTATGCAGAGTCAAATGCATACAAATTAAATGTAACTGCACCTACATTTAAAAGTTAGAAGTAAAATAAAATGAATTCATAAGATGAATTTTTGAAAGCAATATATACTAACCACCGCTAGCCCCGGGTGCCAGTAATAGAGGTGGCAGACCTTTGTCATCATTTGGAATGAGATTAAGATCTCTACTGACACTCTTTTCAATTCCACACAACATTGTATAATCCGATGAAGAAGACACTTTAAAGGCACCTGTGGATTCAGGTGAAGGCACTTGTACACACAATGCTTCTTCTGGAATGTCCTCTGGCTTTGTTGGCGAATCACATATTGTTTTATGACCAACAGACGAACAGGCAGCCTGTGAGGTTAATTTTGACTATTAATATTTACACATTCAATTCATAATAAACATATAAAGAAAAAAGGTTTTATGAAAAGCTAAACCTAGATATATATTTTGGCTTTTTTGATAAACCTTTCACCCCCCCCCCCCCATTTAAAGGAAGGCACACTATGTATGAAAGTAGATCCTCCACCCTATTTTTATGTTCTGTTAAAAATGGAGGCAGTTGGAAATGGCAATCTAGATCCCTAATCTACTCCCCTACTACTACTACCCAAAATTTGACATATATAGGAAAAATGTTCCCTTCTTTTAAATGTTTTTATTCAGGTAAAACTACAAGGGACCAAACTCATAATCTCATCTTCTTGTTATAACTTTATTAAGTGTGCATATGTTGGTTATTAGTTACACCCCTGGAACAATTCTCTTCATTTATCGTATATGCTACCCTTGTATCATAACCTGATGTTTATTCTTTGCTGACTCTATTACTATTGTACGCATAGTATTTGTGAGTATTCTGTTAAAAACACACAGCAGAAGCTTTCTTAATTCATTTAGAAACAAAAAGTGAACAAACTCAAAGTTTGTCTGGAATCCTTGGAAACATTGATATAATACGTCAAGGCTCTAAACACATCCATATTGAGAAGGAAGAATTCTTAGGAATAAGACACAAAGAAGTGACCACAGTTTCCATACTTAAAATTATTTAGGGACACAACCTTAGGAAGAAAATCAAATATGGTTCTTAACACTGATAAAAAAAAACACTGGTAAAAAAACCACAAATAAGAAGAACCACAGGAAATTGCTAAAAGAGCAATAAAAATCACTGACAAATTCTTCTGCCAGATCTTGGAAACTACTATGGGAAGAAGTACCAGAGGCAGAAACACACAGCTCCATTGTCTTTTCAGCTGGCCTATCAGAGCACCCACAAACCCTGCCTGAGGATCCCTTGACCTTGCAAAGTATCTGAGCAGTATTGCCGAGAGGCCATCAGGACAACCTTTCGGAAGACCCAAAAGATCTACAATCTGATTGAACCCTTCCAGATGAAGATACCATTCTCCCCTGGATGAAAAAAAAAATGATGCCTGAGAAAAATATGGTTCCCAATTAAAACACCCCTGGGATGTGAACTGCTGAAATTGGAGAGCAATTGGCCTCTGCCCAAGAGAAGAAAAAAAAAAAAAAAACACCTTTCTTCATGGCTTTCCTCCCCACCTTAAGGAGATAGTCTAGTCAAAATTAAACTTCACAACTCAGATAGAACATGCAATTTTAAGCAACTTTCTAATTTACTCCTTTTAAGTTTTTAGTTTTTTTCCAAAAAGCTTTATTGATGTGAAACATAGATACAAATACCCGTTAAAAGGGTGTACAAAACAGGTACAAACAAAAATTTCTTATCAACGGCGTTGAAATACATAACGTTCACATCTATATATTATATTCTCATTCAACATGACAGACGTCATGAATGAGATTACAGAAGCTAGAAGTTTTTCCCATTTTAGTGTAGATATCTATGTTAATATGTTAATCTATTTATTGAAGTAAATGGGGAAAAGGGTTATGGGAGGGACCTGGGAGAAGAAAGACGAGGGGGGGGGATGAGATGAGGAGAGGGGGAAGAGGGAGAGAAGGGAAAAAAAAAAAAGGAACCCAAGTTTAATCTAAGGGCCGTGTGGAATTGTGTCCAAGTACATATCCGAGCGATTAGGGTAGGAACTATATGGTGTTGTGCCATAACGCCAAAATCATTTCATACAAAGCCAATTTGTGGGTTTTCAGATAGTGGTATCTTTCTAAAAGTAGGACATCGTCAACCTGAGAATGCCATTCTCCCAAAGAAGGGGGGTTTTGTGTCTTCCATTTTTTGGGGATTAGCTTCTTTGCGCTTGTGATCATTATTAACAATAGAGCTAGATGTGCTTCACTTTGTGTTTTTGGTAATGAAGTAAAAAGCAAAATTTCAGGTGAATTCGGAATTGTAAGGTTTAGGGTCTCAGAAATTTTCTTCAATACCCCCGCCCAAAAGGTTGATAATTTTGGGCAGAACCACCAAATGTGTAAAAGAGAGCCTTGCTCACCGCAATCCCTCCAGCACGTGTTGTTAAGGGCCGGAATTATTTTACGTAATCTTGATGGTGTTAGGTAGTTTGATATGGGTCTCCTGAATACCCGAAGATACCGAGGATTTCTCAGTTTGTATAGTATGGAAATCAAATGCCTTGGAACTCTCTCCACAACACAAAGTTTCTCAAATGAGGTAAGTGCCTTTCCTAAGTCTGGTTTGTATTTATGTATAGATATGTAATTTATCAGTTGATTATAATGCAACCACGAGGAAAATATCGTAGGTTGACGGTCCTTCAGTCTGTTCTGGGGAATGACCCTCCCGTTCTCTACTACCCCATGGATAGAACCTTCTTTTAATTTATAAGGTTTAATCTCACGAAAGCCTAGCATATGGAAGGGGAGTTCTGGGGTTTCCAGTATTGGTGTTAAGGGAGAGTGTTTCGTGGAAATATGTGTAGAAGTAGCTAGAATTGTATCCCAATTACGAAATGTTTCCTCTAATAGGTGGTAGTCAGAGACAGCATTAGGACGAAACGAGGGAGGCAACCAGGCCAGTGAACCCATATTATTTACTTTGAGAATCTATTACGCCAATCTATTCATGGGACATTTCGAAGCAGAATTTTTATAGAAGATTCATAGACGATATTTTTATTATCTGGAAAGGAGATTTGGAATTGGAATTAGTTAAGCCTATTTTTTGAAGACTTAAATAAGAACACCCTTGGCCTAACTTTTACACATGAATTTAATACCTTTCAAATAAGCTCCCTAGACATAGAAATAAGGACAGAAACATTTTTTTAAAAAGTGGACTCCAATAATTATGTCCACAACCAAAGCTGTCATTACAAAAGATGGAAAAACAATATCCCAAAGGGTCAGTTTTTAAGGGTAAAAAGAAATTGCACCAACATTGATGATTATGATACACAATCTGAAAAGTTATCCAATAAATTTGCAGAAAGAGGCTACAAGGATGAATTAATACAAAACTCTAGAAAATTGGTAAGAGAATTAGACAGGAACGAACTACTGTTAGGAAGTAAAAAGAAAACCAAACAAAGGGATAGAGGTAAAGACATAATTAATATTCCGTTCATCACCAATTTTAGTGCTCAACATCCTTATATCAGACGGATCATCTCCAAGCACTGGCATTTGATAAGGGAAGACCCCATATTAGGCCAAAAAATAAACAAAAAAAACTGAAATAATTTTTAGAAAAGCGAAAAATCTTAAGAGTATCCTGGCACCAAGTGAGTTTAAATTAAAAAAAAAAAAGAAGGTATATGAACAAGACCTTAAAGGTAAAGAACTAAAAGGCTTTTTTCCTTGCATTAATTGCAAAGCCTGTAATCATAGCACAAAAACACAACAAATAATATCATCTAACACAGAGAGAACTTATGATAATAATATTATCAGGTGCTCGGACAAAAATGTTATCTACCTAAGCCAATGCAAATGTAATTTACAATATTTAGGACAGACCAGCAGATTATTAAGAACCAGAATCGGAGAACACTTGTTATGCATAGAACATGGTAATGACAATACAGCCCTCTACAAACATTTTAAAGAGCATCATTACAAAGACACAAAAGCATTGAAATACTGGGGTATCAAGAAAATTTACACTGACCCTAGAGGAGGAAATATTCAACAAAAATTATCAAAAAGCAGAGGCAGAACTTATTTATAGTTTTAAAACATTGCATCCATATGGCCTAAACTCTGAACTCGATCTGAATCAAACATTATAAATATAATCCAAACGAAATGTATCATTATGAGCCCTCAATTATGCCAGAAAATATCAGAACCTCTAATCAAGTTTGACAAGAAACGAATTACACCATATAGTAATGATTCAAGCTTTAATAATGATTTGAGCTGCATTTTTATACACTTACAGTCCTGAGCATTTGAACAAAATAGATAATTAAATCAATATTAAACTTAACCTGTCATCCATTATAATAACCTTATTGGAATAAGTATCACAAAGAACACCACATATAATAATTAAACATAATTAATGAATCTTAACCAGAAAAATAAACGTACTACTTTATCTATGTATTTATGGGAATTTTTGATGCTTTACGAATTGAAATACAAATTGATTATAACTTATCCAATATACTTATAAACATGGAATTGATAAAAGAAGGGATATATTACAAAAAAATAAGGAGCAAAATGCACTACTTTATCTATATTTTTATGGAAATTCTGATGTTTCATGAACTGAAATACAAATTGATAGCAACCTATTAAATACACATATAAGCATGGAATTGATAAAAGAGATATATTAAAAGAAATGACAAACTGAATTGATCTCAACCTATCAAATATACATACAAGTCTGTAATTGATAGAAGGGATAAACAACAACAAAAAATAGTGGAAAACAATATTGACAACAATGTAATTAGAAGGAAAGAAGAAAGGGTTAATTAAGGAAGGATTTAAAAGGAGGATTTGAATTCCAGTCAAGTATCTTGACAAAGGCACCCCGCCGAAACGCGTAGATCACCTGACCAGAAATCCACTGGATCTGCTTGTGTGCACACACCAACCGGTATTTGAAAAAAAAAAAACGGTAAAGAACGTTGGAAATAGAAACACTTCTATTCTTCCCTATATCTACTAAAGAGACTTACCAAAGGCTAAACAAGCAGGACGGAACCTTAGGAATATAATACCCTGAAAGGTTAGCCGTTGTGGAGCTTGTTTTTATACAGATTACCGTTTGCTGCAGTATTACCAAAGATACCCTGACCAGCCATACATTAGGAGCACCCCTAGCGAAACGGAGCCCTAGGAACACCACTCCAGAGGGGCTAGCTGTTGTGGAGCTTGTGCCAACTAAATTGTAAGTAAGGCGGCAGAAAAAGGAATACTAAAAAACCAATGATCACATCTGTAATAATACCCAAGGAAAGTACACAGGAAATTAACTTGCAACAAAATAACCTTCTCACCTTCTATGTGATACAAACTACAATAGATACTATCTACAGTTAAACATATTGTTACTTCCACTAACTAAATACAAAACTCTGGATAAAACACTAAAGACTTGTTACCATATCAAGTGAATCCGATTATCCACTATACCGATCTTCACCTAATAATAGACCTTCTTATGAAAGACTTAATAGCATCAATTCCACCTAACAAATCCTCACATAAATATTCACTGATCTTGAATTGCATTTATCCTGAATTGCATTTGCCATAAAATTGTATTTTTCATAGTCTTATATAAATTATCAATGTACATAGAATATCTTCTGGACACCGGTGTCTATATTTGATATGTGGTTTTAAAAAAGTTAAGATTACATCAAATAGATTTTATATTAAATTTATTAGGACATGTCTTTTAAACTATTTATGAATTTATGCATTTAACTGAATAAATATTCTCTAACTTGTAAAAACACATACCTTGTAATTATTATCTGAATAGGTACATTGTTTGAAATTATCACTGAATAGGAACATTCACATTTGTTGTCCTATAGCGCCACCTACTGGTTTCATAATTTTTTATTGTATACACTATCTTTTGAGGAGTTTTTAGTGTCATTTTTGGTGCAGCTGCTATTTCTAATAAGTTTTTGTTGACTATCAAATTCTATTTTCACTTACTTTGAGATCCTGCCTGTCTGTCTAATAGGATCCATGCTTTATGTTTTACGTTTTGTGCCCATTCTACAATCCTTTGTAATCCAATTGCTCTCCTATATGAGGCGATATCTGGTAGGCCCAGCCCACCTCTATCTCTCGGGAGGTACATAGTGTGTTTTGACAACCTAGGTTTGACGTCAGCCCATACAAATTGTTCAATCAGTTTCTGCAATTGAGTTATGTATCCCCTGGGAAGTGCAATAGGCAAAGTTTGGAAAAAACAGAATTTATGTTTACCTGATAAATTTCTTTCTCCAACGGTGTGTCCGGTCCACGGCGTCATCCTTACTTGTGGGATATTCTCTTCCCCAACAGGAAATGGCAAAGAGCCCAGCAAAGCTGGTCACATGATCCCTCCTAGGCTCCGCCTACCCCAGTCATTCGACCGACGTTAAGGAGGAATATTTGCATAGGAGAAACCATATGGTACCGTGGTGACTGTAGTTAAAGAAAATAAATTATCAGACCTGATTAAAAAACCAGGGCGGGCCGTGGACCGGACACACCGTTGGAGAAAGAAATTTATCAGGTAAACATAAATTCTGTTTTCTCCAACATAGGTGTGTCCGGTCCACGGCGTCATCCTTACTTGTGGGAACCAATACCAAAGCTTTAGGACACGGATGAAGGGAGGGAGCAAATCAGGTCGCCTAAATGGAAGGCACCACGGCTTGCAAAACCTTTCTCCCAAAAATAGCCTCAGAAGAAGCAAAAGTATCAAACTTGTAAAATTTGGTAAAAGTGTGCAGTGAAGACCAAGTCGCTGCCCTACATATCTGATCAACAGAAGCCTCGTTCTTGAAGGCCCATGTGGAAGCCACAGCCCTAGTGGAATGAGCTGTGATTCTTTCGGGAGGCTGCCGTCCGGCAGTCTCGTAAGCCAATCTGATGATGCTTTTAATCCAAAAAGAGAGAGAGGTAGAAGTTGCTTTTTGACCTCTCCTTTTACCTGAATAAACAACAAACAAGGAAGATGTTTGTCTAAAATCCTTTGTAGCGTCTAAATAGAATTTTAGAGCGCGAACAACATCCAAATTGTGCAACAAACGTTCCTTCTTTGAAACTGGTTTTGGACACAGAGAAGGTACGATAATCTCCTGGTTAATGTTTTTGTTAGAAACAACTTTTGGAAGAAAACCAGGTTTAGTACGTAAAACCACCTTATCTGCATGGAACACCAGATAAGGAGGAGAACACTGCAGAGCAGATAATTCTGAGACTCTTCTAGCAGAAGAAATCGCAACTAAAAACAAAACTTTCCAAGATAATAACTTAATATCAACGGAATGTAAGGGTTCAAACGGAACCCCCTGAAGAACTGAAAGAACTAAATTGAGACTCCAAGGAGGAGTCAAAGGTTTGTAAACAGGCTTGATTCTGACCAGAGCCTGAACAAAGGCTTGAACATCTGGCACAGCCGCCAGCTTTTTGTGAAGTAATACCGACAAGGCAGAAATCTGTCCCTTCAGGGAACTAGCAGATAATCCTTTTTCCAATCCTTCTTGAAGGAAGGATAGAATCCTAGGAATCTTAACCTTGTCCCAAGGGAATCCTTTAGATTCACACCAACAGATATATTTTTTCCAAATTTTGTGGTAAATCTTTCTAGTTACAGGCTTTCTGGCCTGAACAAGAGTATCGATAACAGAATCTGAGAATCCTCGCTTCGATAAAATCAAGCGTTCAATCTCCAAGCAGTCAGCTGGAGTGAAACCAGATTCGGATGTTCGAACGGACCCTGAACAAGAAGGTCTCGTCTCAAAGGTAGCTTCCAAGGTGGAGCCGATGACATATTCACCAGATCTGCATACCAAGTCCTGCGTGGCCACGCAGGAGCTATCAAGATCACCGACGCCCTCTCCTGATTGATCCTGGCTACCAGCCTGGGGATGAGAGGAAATGGCGGGAACACATAAGCTAGTTTGAAGGTCCAAGGTGCTACTAGTGCATCCACTAGAGCCGCCTTGGGATCCCTGGATCTGGCCCCGTAGCAAGGAACTTTGAAGTTCTGACGAGAGGCCATCAGATCCATGTCTGGAATGCCCCACAGGTGAGTGACTTGGGCAAAGATTTCCGGATGGAGTTCCCACTCCCCCGGATGCAATGTCTGACGACTCAGAAAATCCGCTTCCCAATTTTCCACTCCTGGGATGTGGATAGCAGACAGGTGGCAGGAGTGAGACTCCGCCCATAGAATGATTTTGGTCACTTCTTCCATCGCTAGGGAACTCCTTGTTCCCCCCTGATGGTTGATGTACGCAACAGTTGTCATGTTGTCTGATTGAAACCGTATGAACTTGGTCCTCGCTAGCCGAGGCCAGGCCTTGAGAGCATTGAATATCGCTCTCAGTTCCAGAATATTTATCGGTAGAAGAGATTCTTCCCGAGACCAAAGACCCTGAGCTTTCAGGGATCCCCAGACCGCGCCCCAGCCCATCAGACTGGCGTCGGTCGTGACAATGACCCACTCTGGACTGCGGAACGTCATCCCTTGAGACAGATTGTCCAGGGACAGCCACCAACGGAGTGAGTCTCTGGTCCTCTGATTTACTTGTATCTTCGGAGACAAGTCTGTATAGTCCCCATTCCACTGACTGAGCATGCACAGTTGTAATGGTCTTAGATGAATGCGCGCAAAAGGAACTATGTCCATCGCCGCTACCATCAACCCGATCACTTCCATGCACTGAGCTACGGAAGGAAGAGGAACGGAATGAAGTATCCGACAAGAGTCTAGAAGTTTTGTTTTTCTGGCCTCTGTTAGAAAGATCCTCATTTCTAAAGAGTCTATAATTGTTCCCAAGAAGGGAACCCTTGTTGACGGGGATAGAGAACTCTTTTCCACGTTCACTTTCCAGCCGTGAGATCTGAGAAAGGCCAGGACAATGTCCGTGTGAGCCTTTGCTTGAGGAAGGGACGACGCTTGAATCAGAATGTCGTCCAGGTAAGGTACTACTGCAATGCCCCTTGGTCTTAGCACCGCTAGAAGGGAGCCTAGTACCTTTGTGAAAATCCTTGGAGCAGTGGCTAATCCGAAAGGAAGCGCCACGAACTGGTAATGTTTGTCCAGGAATGCAAACCTTAGGAACCGATGATGTTCCTTGTGGATAGGAATATGTAGATACGCATCCTTTAAATCCACCGTGGTCATGAATTGACCCTCCTGGATGGAAGGAAGAATAGTTCGAATGGTTTCCATCTTGAAAGATGGAACCTTGAGAAACTTGTTTAAGATCTTGAGATCTAAGATTGGTCTGAACGTTCCCTCTTTTTTGGGAACTATGAACAGATTGGAGTAGAACCCCAACCCTTGTTCTCTTAGTGGAACAGGATGAATCACTCCCATTTTTAACAGGTCTTCTACACAATGTAAGAACGCCTGTCTTTTTATGTGGTCTGAAGACAACTGAGACCTGTGGAACCTCCCCCTTGGGGGAAGTCCCTTGAATTCCAGAAGATAACCCTGGGAGACTATTTCTAGCGCCCAGGGATCCAGAACATCTCTTGCCCAAGCCTGAGCGAAGAGAGAGAGTCTGCCCCCCACCAGATCCGGTCCCGGATCGGGGGCCAATATTTCATGCTGTCTTGGTAGCAGTGGCAGGCTTCTTGGCCTGCTTTCCCTTGTTCCAGCCTTTGGGCTGGTCCGTTTCTACGAAAGGGACGAAAATTAGGTTTATTTTTGGCCTTGAAAGGCCGATCCTGAGGAAGGGCATGGCCCTTACCCCCAGTGATATCCGAGATAATCTCTTTCAAGTCAGGGCCAAACAGCGTTTTCCCCTTGAAAGGAATGTTTAGTAGCTTGTTCTTGGAAGACGCGTCAGCCGACCAAGATTTCAACCAAAGCGCTCTGCGCGCCACAATAGCAAACCCAGAATTCTTAGCCGCTAACCTAGCCAATTGCAAAGTGGCGTCTAGGGTGAAAGAATTAGCCAATTTGAGAGCATTGATTCTGTCCATAATCTCCTCATAAGGAGGAGAATCACTATCGAGCGCCTTTATCAGTTCATCAAACCAGAAACATGCGGCTGTAGTGACAGGGACAATGCATGAAATTGGTTGTAGAAGGTAACCCTGCTGAACAAACATCTTTTTAAGCAAACCTTCTAATTTTTTATCCATAGGATCTTTGAAAGCGCAACTATCCTCTATGGGTATAGTGGTGCGTTTGTTTAAAGTAGAAACCGCTCCCTCGACCTTGGGGACTGTCTGCCATAAGTCCTTTCTGGGGTCGACCATAGGAAACAATTTTTTAAATATGGGGGGAGGGACGAAAGGAATACCGGGCCTTTCCCATTCTTTATTAACAATGTCCGCCACCCGCTTGGGTATAGGAAAAGCTTCTGGGAGCTCCGGCACCTCTAGGAACTTGTCCATTTTACATAGTTTCTCTGGGATGACCAACTTTTCACAATCATCCAGAGTGGATAATACCTCCTTAAGCAGAATGCGGAGATGTTCCAACTTAAATTTAAATGCAATTACATCAGGTTCAGCCTGTTGAGAAATGTTCCCTGAATCAGTAATTTCTCCCTCAGACAAAACCTCCCTGGCCCCCTCAGATTGGGTTAGGGGCCCTTCAGAGATATTAATATCAGCGTCGTCATGCTCTTCAGTAACTAAAACAGAGCAGCCACGCTTACGCTGACAAGGGTTCATTTTGGCTAAAATGTTTTTGACAGAATTATCCATTACAGCCGTTAATTGTTGCATAGTAAGCAGTATTGGCGCGCTAGATATACTAGGGGCCTCCTGAGTGGGCAAGACTCGTGTAGACGAAGGAGGGAATGATGCAGTACCATGCTTACTCCCCTCACTTGAGGAATCATCTTGGGCATCATTGTCATTATCACATAAATCACATTTATTTAAATGAACAGGAATTCTGGCTTCCCCACATTCAGAACACAGTCTATCTGGTAGTTCAGACATGTTAAACAGGCATAAACTTGATAATAAAGTACAAAAAACGTTTTAAAATAAAACCGTTACTGTCACTTTAAATTTTAAACTGAACACACTTTATTACTGCAATTGCGAAAAAACATGAAGGAATTGTACAAAATTCACCAAATTTTCACCACAGTGTCTTAAAGCCTTAAAAGTATTGCACACCAAATTTGGAAGCTTTAACCCTTAAAATAACGGAACCGGAGCCGTTTTAACACTTTAACCCCTTTACAGTCCCTGGTATCTGCTTTGCTGAGACCCAACCAAGCCCAAAGGGGAATACGATACCAAATGACGCCTTCAGAAAGTCTTTCTAAGTATCAGAGCTCCTCTCACATGCGACTGCATGCCATGCCTCTCAAAAACAAGTGCGCCACACCGGCGCGAAAATGAGGCTCTGCTTATGCTTTGGGAAAGCCCCAGAGAAATAAGGTGTCTAATACAGTGCCTGCCGATATTATAATATCAATAAAACCCAGATAAAATGATTCCTCAAAGCTAAATATGTTTTAAAACTGAATCGATTTAGCCCAGAAAAGTCTACAATCTTAATAAGCCCTTGTGAAGCCCTTATTTACCATCGTAATAAACATGGCTTACCGGATCCCATAGGGAAAAATGACAGCTTCCAGCATTACATCGTCTTGTTAGAATGTGTCATACCTCAAGCAGCAAGAGACTGCACACTGTTCCCCCAACTGAAGTTAATTGCTCTCAACAGTCCTGTGTGGAACAGCCATGGATTTTAGTTACGGTGCTAAAATCATTTTCCTCATACAAACAGAAATCTTCATCTCTTTTCTGTTTCTGAGTAAATAGTACATACCAGCACTATTTTAAAATAACAAACTCTTGATTGAATAATAAAAACTACAGTTAAACACTAAAAAACTCTAAGCCATCTCCGTGGAGATGTTGCCTGTACAACGGCAAAGAGAATGACTGGGGTAGGCGGAGCCTAGGAGGGATCATGTGACCAGCTTTGCTGGGCTCTTTGCCATTTCCTGTTGGGGAAGAGAATATCCCACAAGTAAGGATGACGCCGTGGACCGGACACACCTATGTTGGAGAAAGTATAATATTCGAGGTAGAATATTCATCTTAACACCTATTTTCCCTAGCCATGAGATATGTTTATTTTTCCAGGAGGAAAGGTTTGTGGCAATGTCTTTTTTAAGGGGGGCATAATTGTATTTAAAGAGGTCTGAAGGGTCAGATGTTAAATGAATGCCAAGGTATTTTAATTTGTGCTTTGCAAGTGTGATATTATAATCTTGTTGCAAAGATTGTATTATTTTTGGACAGGTATTTATGTATAATAATTCGGACTTAGATAAATTAAGGAGGAAGTTCGAAGCCTTACCGTAAACTCGGAGTTCATTAAGAAATTCAGGGATAAATTTATTCGCATTGGTTAGAGTGTATAAGACATCGTCGGCATACAGCGCCTGTTTGTACTCTGTTCGTTCTACGTTTATACCTGAAATATTATGGTTTGTTCTAACCTTGTGGGCCAATACCTCTATTGACAGGGCGAAGAGCAATGGGGATAGGGGACATCCCTGCCTTGTACCATTACTTATACAAAATGACTCTGACAATGTACCATTTATTCAAATTCTGGCGTTGGGTTTCGAATATAGTGCAAAAACTAAGTGCATAAAAGCCCTCCCAAAACCCATTTTCTCCATAACCCTGACGCAGAAAAAGCCAGCCCACCCTGTCGAAGGCCTTCTCCGTGTCGGTGGAGAAGAGCACTAAAGGGTTACCCGAGACCCTAGCGTGAGCAATCAATTGAGTTACTTTGATGGTATTATCCGTGGCCTCCCGTCCAGGGACAAAACCCACTTGATCGTTGCTAATCAAATCTGGCAAAAACTTATTTAGTCTAATCGCTAAAATTTTCGCTAACAACTTCATGTCTGTATTAATTAGGGAAATGGGCCTATAGTGGCTAGGAGAATCCCCAGCTTTACCAGGTTTAGGGATAACAGTGATATGAGCTTCTAAGAGGATATCAGAGAGATTGGGGTTATCCCTAAAATCGTTAAACAGGTCTAGGATTGGGCCCGCTATGACCACTTTAATTTTTTTTTTATAATAGGCCAAAGGGAACCCGTCAGGGCCCGGACTTTTGCCACTCAGGTAACTTTTAATAGCATTATACAACTCTTCGACCGTTATCGGGGAATCTGAGGAAAGTCTGAGGCTTCCTGTGGTAGTGAAGGAAGGTCAGTGACCTGTAAATAAGAGTCAACCACATTCTCTTGCTGGGTCAATGCGTCACTCTGGGAAGGCGCATCAGCTCGGTCGTGATTATTATATAAGGAGTCATAATATTTATGAAACTCAGAGGATATTTGAGCACTGCTGTGTAAAGTATGCCCGTCTGTAGATTTAATAGAGTGTATATGGGATCGAATTTGTCTTTTTTTAAGGGATCTAGCTAGGATTCTACCTGGTTTGTTTCCACCCTCGTAATAGTATTGTTTCAAATAAAGGGATTTTTTTTCGTGTGATTCAGCAAGATGCTTTTGGAGTTCCAGCTTCACTTCCTTTAGTTGGGTCTTTGTGTCATTACAAGAAGGATCCGATTTGTGTTTAGTTTCTAGAGAGCTTATCTTGGACAGTAACCCACTGTATTTTATTCTGTATTGCTTATTGAGTAATGCCTTAATGCTCCGCGTATCACGCTTTTATGTGCCTCCCATATAATCGGTTTGGATGACGAGGGATATGTATTTATCGCAAAGTATTCTTTTAGGATCTTTTGCATATCATCAGATAATCAAAATTTGTTTTGTAATAGGAATGTCCGGCCATAAGATCGAACATGTAACCGGTGGTCAGACCAGGTGATGTGACCTATAGTACTTTGATCTGTGATTGTGAGGTCGAAGGAATCAGTGTAAATATAGTGAATCCTAGAATAACTATTGTGTGGGATGGAGTAAAGAGAGTAATCTCTTGAGTTAGGATAAAGCGAGTGCCAAACATCATGTAGGGCCGTCTCTTTAAGAGTGTTATTGACCTGTCTAATCGTGGAAATAGGTGTGCAAGAAACTCCCCGTGAGGAGTCCAATACTGGGTCAGATACTAAGTTAAAATCTCCAGCTAGGTATGTTATTCCCCTAGAATGTTCTAATAAAAGGTCAGATATCTTCTTCATGAAGGTCTCTTGATGTAATGACCAAAAAGAGTGCCCACAAGTATTAAGTAACGTCCCTCTGAATCCCTCTCAATGTGTGTCAATTGGAATGGGATTGTTTTATGAAACAACACGCCAACACCCCCTTTCTTACTCTACCCTGATGGAAAGTATGCCATGGGAAACAGGGAATTGTGCCATTTAGGTTCCTTTCCTTTTTTATAATGTGTTTCCTGTACTAAAATTATGTGGCTTTGTAATTTGTTTAACTCTTTGAAAGGAATAGAGCGTTTGCCCGAGTCATTAAGGCGCTTTGCATTAATGGTAGTGAGGTTAATAGAGTGATCTTTAAATTTACTGGGTTTATTTTGGGTATCCTTTAAAAAAAAAAAAAAGAAGAAGAGGGGTGGTAAGTAAGGGTAAGGACAGGGAAGAGTTACAGTGGATGGAAGGAAAAAATAGAGAATAGGGTAGAGGAGAAGATCTCTATAGAGAACTTGTTAAGTAATTAGAAAATTTAAGGACTAGTCAACATTGTAGATTTGCATAATTAACACATGCATGATAAGAAGACAATGCAATAGCACTTAGTCTGAACTTCAAATGAGTAGTTAATTTTTGTTAAATAAATTGCAAAGTTATGTCTATTTCCACTCCCCCTGTACCATGTGACAGCCATCAGTCAATCACAAATGCATATACGTATATGCTTTGAATTATTGCACATGCTCAGTAGGAGTTTGTGACTCAAAAAGTGTAAATATAAAAAGACTGTGCACATTTTGTTAATGGAAGTACATTGGAAAGTTGTTTAAAATTGCATGTTCTATCTGAATCATGAAGTTTAATTTTGACTTGAGTGTCCCTTTAAAGTACAAACAAGAGCGATAAGAGAATCTTAGTAGCACGTTTTGAAAAAATTTTCAACCAACAAATTAATAGGTACAAGAAATAGGGAAAAAGCCCCTTAACTGACGTAAGTTATAGAAACGTACATATACTTATAGCACATTAAAATTGGTAAAGCAACCGGGAGCAAACCGGGACAGATAAACTGGGTAACCTTTTAGAAGGGAGGAGTCGTTAAGGATAACTTTTATGCACAATGTAATGATACAACCACATGAATCAACAACATTCTTCTAACAAATAAAAGTAGGTATTTAAAATATGTTTCTCATATCTGAATAAACCATTCTGACTGGGAAACTCCCCTTCTCCATCCCAAAACCATCAAGGGGTTTATCATTATTCTCAGGAGGGGGAAAATAAGCAAATTATGTTGTTACCCCATGAGCTCCAACCGGTGAAAGTCATTGTAAATTAAACATTTATAGTACCCAAGAATTAGTAAGGCTAGCAAGAAAACTAGGACATAACACTTGAAATACTATATCGGTGGGATAATTTGTTCTGAATGACTTCCATAACAGTTAAAATATGAAAGCAACACATAAAATCAGCAATCCTATACGTAGCATAAATAGGCCTGTACCATATGTTACTTATATCCTAATGATCCAACTTTATTGGGGGACTTTTTCTCTACCCCTCCCAACAAGCTAAGGAGTTAACATTCTACCCAGACAGTGGAAAAGAAGCAAATTATGATGTCAACACGATGGCTCGAGACCTCAGCTTAACTTTGTATACCAAACTAAATAATCTTCGCCTTAATGGTGGGTAACAAACAAGAGTCTGTGATGATTAACTTAGTCCATGTTGCAACCTAAAGAACCGCAAAATAAACATTACAGTACATTACCCACTGTCCTCCCCAGGTGGATGGTCTCTTGAAGAGAGTGGAGGGGATGTTACAACCTCCGGCAGTATTCCATTAGAAGCGGGGGTCTGGATCGACAAATGTCCGAAAAATACTTTTTCGTCCATTCCGGGTCTGAAGATGGCTGTTTTGTTATTATTGTTGGCAATGATAGAGACCTGAAACCCCCACCTGTATTGAATTTTACAATTCCGCAGAATAGCTGTGATGTGGCCTAGGTATCTCCTCACCTGCATGGGTAATGGGGTGTTTTCTTCGGGGTCCTTGGAGAATTTCCTCCTTGTCCTTGAAACTAAGGAACCTAAAAATTATGTCCCTTGGGGGTGCCTTGCTTGGTGGTTTGGGCCTAAGAGCCCTGTGTGCCCTTTCTAATGGTATCTCAGGGGATGAAGGAGATTCTTTTATAATCCTAAACAGAGCTTTGAGATAGCCCTCAATGTTCTGCGGGGCAACAGCTTCCGAAACGCCTCAAAAGCGCAAATTATTCCTGCGGCCCCTGTTGTCGAGGTCTTCAAGTTTATCATTTAGATATTGCAGATTGTCTGCATGGTTTTGTATATCGGCAGTGTGTTGGTGTAAGGAAGATATAGTAGCGTTGGTAGACTTTTCCACTGTTAAAATTCTTGTCTCAAGTGCTGAAATATCTTTTCTAAGATCACCAATCAGGCTTCTCATCTCATTCAAAACTCCTTTAACATCCTCTTTAGATGAGAGGTGAAGTATGTCCTCCTTTGTGACAAAATGAGAATGAGTGGTATCCTTATTAGGCGTAGCAGGGTTGTGGTTGCCATGCACCCCCCGCCATGTCACCTCCACTAGTTTCCTTAGAGTCTAATGGTTTTAGGTATTGGTTCATAGATTTGGTGGTAACAGACTTCACTGCCCTACTCACTCTTTTGTTAGGCATGCCCTTATGTTTATAAAAGGTAAATAGGGCCAGGGCAGGTGAGCATGTGTGCTCAGTGAATACAAACTACAAACTATGTAAACATATAAGCTGAACCGGTGCCAAAGTAACCAGAGTGAATTTATGTGGGCTTAAGAAAAGCGGTCTCCATAAAGACTAATGAAAATGAGACTTATGGGTGATACAGTAAGGAAACAAAGCCTCATATGTGGTTTCTTTCTGAATGGCTTTATGATCTGCTTCAACTCTTACACAGCTGTTAAATATTCTTCTCTTTACAATGCTTTATAAATTAAAATGTAAAGTCACTCTTCGTGTGGTGCTAGAAGTACCGTTTACCTCCTCTTGTAATGTGGTGAATTTGGGGCGAATTATGATCCTGCCCCTACCACCTGAAATATTTTAAAAGCTTGTGTCAGCTTACCACATAGTAGTATTCAAAGATTGAGCCGTTCCGGTGCCGATTCCAGCCTTGTCTGTAATGTCACAGTGAAAGAAAGCTGCAAAACTTCCCTAACTTCTTCTCAGAGCTCCGGAGCGAGTGACCCACGTGGAGTAGCAGTCCAACGCCCAGTTCCTCTCCTGCTATAGCTTAGGGCAAGATCAACACACCTCTTACTGCTTTTTGAAAATAGGAGTAAATTTTGAAAATAGGAGTAAAATTAGAAAGTTTCTTAAATGTCATGCTCTATCTGAATCATGAAAGTTTAATTTTTGACTAGACTGATCCCTTTTATGGCCGACATAAGTCACAATTATGACACTGACAGGACCTGGAGAAAAAGTTTCTCCTTTCAGAAGGGGCCAAGCTTGACTTTACATTTTAATTCATATACAAAAAAAAAACCAGAGTAAAAAGAGAAAGAACACTGTATCACTGTCAAAGCATACAAAGCTGAAGAGGTCTCATATAAAAATGAACAAATGGTAGCCAGATCTACCCTTTATCTATCAAAAAAACATGGGGGTTTGGGAGTCCCGAACTTATTTAGATACCGAACAACAGTCTTCCTGAAGAGAATAATAGACTGGTGCACAACCCCTACCAACCACGATAAAATCTGGATAACATTAGAACATGACTTGACCAAATCTCCCCAACTCGGTGTGTACTGCTGGCAACCAAAAGGAAATCAACCAGCATTAATAAAAGCATACCTCATTATTAAAGAAACGTTTACTGTGTGGTCTCGGGTTCTTATTGCCTACCCACATCTTTCAACAGTCCCCTCCCCCCTGACAACGGCTCTATCTAATCCTGATTTTAGAAGTGGGTTACTAGTTACACCTAAAACGCAAAGCAGTTTAGATAGACTTCTCCCACTGTATACATTACTTGATACAGACAGACTGATGCCTAAAGAACAACTGACAGAATTGGGAATTATACAATTTGCCAACTGGTTTAAATATTTCCAACATAAGCACTTTATACATACCCATAAACTAAAGCGCCTAACAACAAGGGACCGTACCCCCCTAGAAAAACTTTGTACTCTTGACTCACCCCCAGCACATACTATCTCCACCCTGTATCAACTCCTACTCACACCCTCTGAATTCAAACAAACTTCAACAATAATATCTTGGCACAAAGAACTTCCTTATACACTCTCAGAATAGGAATGGTATGATTTTCCTGTATACCAGTAAATCTGCACACTCGGCCACTTTGCTAGAAACTAACTATAAATTCCTACTACGCTGGTATCTTACCCCTCACAGATTAAAACATATATTCCCAGAGGCATCAGATATGTGCTGGAGGAAATGCTCGGGGGAGGGCACACCATACCACATTTGGTGGGAATGTCCTAAGATAGTAAAATTTTGGACCGATCTTAACCAAGAAATGAGTAGGTTATTAAATTATGATATTACTCTAGACCCTTTAATATATTTATTCCATATTTTATCTAAACTTCCATTTAAGCAGCACACATCGCTTTTTCAATTGGCCATATGCAGTGCCAAACAAACAATCCCTAGAATGTAGAAGTCTGAGGCCACACCAACCCTGCTGATGTGGAAATCACAAATGGAGACGAATCTGTCGCTGGAGAGATATTTTTATTACACAGCAGGTAAAATGGAATTTTATGCGGAAATTATGTTTTTTTTGGGAATCCTACTATTATCCTAGGCCGATCTGAATCCCCCCCTGCAGCACTAACCGGACGTGTATGATTTCAGGGTTATACACTAAACCCACCCTTAGATATAGCCCGAATATGTCTTTTCTCACACAAAGATAAATATCACTTTCATATACATAATGACACATATGCCCTTATAACGACATAGGTTCTATTTGACGTTGGACCCGAAGGGAAGGTGGAGACAGGTCTATACTAACCTAGATCCTTTGTTGGGTGAACACTTAGGTCTTCACTACTAGGTTGGCACGTATGAGATATGTGGAAGGCGAAGAGAAATATTTATGTTTATGTAATTATCTGATCATCTCTGGCAAAGAAGAGACAAATTTTATGTGGACTTTTTGCATATGAAACTTATAAGATGGTTAAAGAACTTACCGTGTATCAATCTATGATTGTTGGAGTTTAAACATTGATGAAAATTTGTTTTTTGTTGTTATGAAAAATTTTGATACAAATAAAAGATTAAACAAAAAATGAACAAATGGAATAGCATCAGATGCTGCAATTATAAGCCCTAGTACCTCCATACAAAGAGCAACAGTTGGAAACTGGAGGAATGGAATACTTAAAAAGGCTGAAACCAACTTCAGTCTTCTTTGATCTGATAGAGACAATCTCATGGAGAGACTGAATTTATCTCCAACCCCAGAAAAGTAACCTTTGTCTTAGGAAACAAAGACCTCTTTATCAAATTAATCTTCAAATCATGTTAACAAAGAAACAATAGACTGTTGGTGTGAAATTCCGCTAAATAAAAAGATAGAGCAAGTACTAAGACATTGTCGAGGTAAGGAAATACAGCTATTCCCTGACCACTGATGACAGACAAGAGAACCCTAAAGATCGTTGGAGCTTTACCCAGCAACAAACTGAAAATGTTTGTCTGGAAAACCAAAAATCAGAAACGGGAATTGATCTTTGAGAATTAGAACATGAAGGTAAGCATTCATCAAATCTATTTTGGACATAAACTGCCCTTGCCAAATAAAAGGCAGAATGGACTGAATAATCTTCATTTTGAAGGTAGGGACCCTGACAAACTTGTTCAAAACTTTTAGATCCAAAACTGGTCTGTAAGATCCCTCTTTCAAGGGAACAATATAGAGATTTGAATAAAATCCCTTACCCTATTCCTGCAGAGGAACATAAGCTATCACACCCAGTGAATCCAGATCCAGGACAGATTGAAGGAAAACAGAATTTATGCTTACCTGATAAATTACTTTCTCTTACGGTGTATCCAGTCCACGGATTCATCCTTACTTGTGGGATATTCTCATTCCCTACAGGAAGTGGCAAAGAAAGCACACAGCAGAGCTGTCCATATAGCTCCCCCTCAGGCTCCGCCCCCCCAGTCATTCGACCGACGGTTAGGAGAAAAAGGAGAAACCATAGGGTGCAGTGGTGACTGTAGTTTTACAAAGATAAATTTGAACCTGACTTAATTGCCAGGGCGGGCCGTGGACTGGATACACCGTAAGAGAAAGTAATTTATCAGGTAAGCATAAATTCTGTTTTCTCTTACTTGGTGTATCCAGTCCACGGATTCATCCTTACTTGTGGGATACCAATAATAAAGCTTTAGGACACGGATGAAGGGAGGGAAACAAGTCAGGTAACCTAAACGGAAGGCACCACTGCTTGCAAAACCTTTCTCCCAAAAATAGCCTCCGAAGAAGCAAAAGTATCGAATTTGTAAAATTTGGCAAAAGTATGCAGTGAAGACCAAGTCGCTGCTTTACAAATCTGTTCAACAGAAGCCTCATTCTTGAAAGCCCATGTGGAAGCCACAGCTCTGGTGGAATGAGCTGTAATTCGTTCAGGAGACTACTGACCAGCAGTCTCATATGCCAATCGGATGATTCTTTTCAGCCAGAAGGAAAGAGAGGTAGCAGCCGCTTTTTGACCTCTCCTCTTACCAGAATAGACAACAAACAAGGATGATGTTTGTCTGAAATCCTTAGTTGCTTTCAAATAGAATTTTAAAGCACGAACCACATTGAGATTGTGTAATAGCCGTTCCTTCTTAGAAACTGGATTAGGACACAGAGAAGGAACAATGATTTCCTGGTTAATATTCTTATTAGAAACCACTTTTGGAAGGAAACCAGGTTTGGTGCGCAAAACAACCTTATCTGCATGGAACACCAGATAGGGTGAATTACACTGCAAAGCAGACAATTCTGAAACTCTTCGAGCAGAAGATATAGCTACCAAAAACAAAACTTTCCAAGATAATAACTTAATATCTATGGAATGTAAAGGTTTAAACGGAACCCCTTGAAGAACTGAAAGAAGTAAATTTAGACTCCATCGAGGAGCCACAGGTTTATAGACAGGCTTGATTTTAACTAAAGCCTGTGCAAACGCCTGAACGTCTGGTACTGCTGCCAGACGCTTGTGTAACAGGATAGACAGAGCAGATATCTGTCCCTTTAAGGAACTAGCTGACAATCCTTTCTTCAATCCTTCTTGGAGAAAAGACAATATCCTTGGAATCCTAATCTTACTCCACGAGTAACCCTTGGATTCACACCAACAAAGATATTTCCGCCATATCTTATGGTAAATTGGCCTGGATCAGAGTATCGATAACTGATTCAGAGAACCCACGATTAGCTAGAATTAACCGTTCAATCTCCAAGCAGTCAGTTGCAGAGAAACTAGATTTGGATGCTTGAATGGACCCTGTATTAGAAGATCCTGCCTCAATGGCAGCTTCCATGGTGGAACAGATGACATGTCCACTAGGTCTGCATACCAAGTCCTGCGTGGCCACGCAGGCGCTATCAGAATTACCAAAGCCTTCTCCTGTTTGATTCTGGCTACTAGCAGAGGGAGAAGGGGAAACGGTGGAAAGACATAAGCTAGACTGAAGGACCAAGGCGCTACTAGAGCATCTATCAATGCCGCCTTGGGGTCCCTGGACCTGGATCCGTAAAGAGGAAGTTTGGTGTTCTGACGGGACGCCATCAGATCCAATTCTGGAATGCCCCATAGCTGGGTCAGCTGAGCAAAAACCTCCGGGTGGAGTTCCCACTCCCACGGGTGAAAAGTCTGACAACTCAGAAAATCCGCCTCCCAGTTGTCTACTCCTGGGATGTGAATTGCAGATAGGTGGCAGGAGTGATCCTCCGCCCATTTGATGATCTTGGTTACTTCCTTCATCGCTAGGGAACTATTTGTTCCTCCCTGATGATTGATGTACGCTACAGTCGTGATGTTGTCCGACTGAAATCTGATGAATTTGGCCTCCGCTAGTTGAGGCCATGCCTGGAGCGTGTGGAATATCGCTCTCAGTTCCAAAATGTTTATCCGGAGAAGAGATTCTTCCAGAGACCATAGACCCTGAGCTTTCAGGGAGTCCCAGACCGCACCCCAGCCTAACAGACTGGCATCGGTCGTGACAATGATCCACTCCGCTCTGCGGAAGCACATTCCCTGAGACAGGTGATCCTGAGACAACCACCAGAGAAGACAATCTCTGGTTTTCTGGTCCAGTTGTATTTGAGGAGACAAATCTGCATAATCCCCATTCCACTGTTTGAGCATGCACAGTTGCAGTGGCCTGAGATGAATTCGGGCAAAAGGGACAACGTCCATTGCCGCAACCATTAATCCGATTACCTCCATGCACTGAGCTACAGAAGGCCGAGGAATGGAATGAAGAACTCGGCAAGTAGTTAAAAGATTTAACTTCCTGACCTCTGTCAGAAATATTTTCATTTCTACCGAGTCTATTAGTGTTCCCAGGAAGGGAACCTTGTGAGCGGGGACAGAGAACTTTTTTCGACATTCACCTTCCACCCGTGAGACCTTAGAAAGGCCAGAACAATGTCCGTATGAGCCTTGGCTCTGTGAAAGGACGACGCCTGTATTAAGATGTCGTCTAGGTAAGGTGCTACTACAATGCCCCGCGGTCTTAGTACCGCTAGAAGGGATCCTAGCACCTTTGTGAAAATTCTGGGAGCGGTGGCCAACCCGAAAGGAAGGACCACAAACTGGTAATGCGTGTCCAGAAAGGCGAACCTTAGGAACTGATGATGATCTTTGTGGATAGGAATATGTAGGTACGCATCCTTTAGATCCACGGTAGTCATATATTGACCTTCCTGGATAATCGGTAATATTGTCCGAATGGTTTCCATTTTGAATGATGGAACTCTGAGGAATTTGTTTAGAATTTTTAGATCCAGGATTGGCCTGAAAGTTCCTTCCTTTTTGGGAACTACAAACAGGTTTGAGTAAAAACCCAGTCCTTGTTCTGCAATTGGAACTGGGTGTATCACTCCCATCGTTAGTAGATCTTCTACACAGCGTAAGAACGCCTGTTTCTTTGTCTGGTCTGAAGACAAACGAGAAATGTGGAACCTTCCCCTTGGAGGAGAGTCCTTGAATTCTAGAAGATACCCCTGAGCAAGAATTTCTAATGCCCAGGGATCTGGAACATCTCTTGCCCAAGCCTGAGCAAAGAGAGAAAGTCTGCCCCCTACTAGATCCAGTCCCGGATCGGGGGCTACCCCTTCATGCTGTCTTGGTAGCAGCCGCAGGCTTCTTGGCCTGTTTACCCTTGTTCCAGCCCTGCAAGGGTTTCCAGGTTGCCTTGGGCTGTGAAGCGTTACCCTCTTGCTTTGCGGTTGCAGAGGTTGAAGCAGGTCCGCTCCTGAAGTTGCGAAAAGAGCGAAAATTAGCCTTGTTTTTGGCCTTAAACGGTCTATCTTGCGGAAGGGAATGGCCCTTTCCTCCAGTGATATCCGCAATAATTTCTTTCAACTCGGGGCCGAAAAGGGTCTTTCCCTTGAAAGGAATATTTAGTAATTTTGTTTTGGACGACACGTCAGCCGACCATGATTTGAGCCAAAGCGCTCTTCGCGCCATAATGTCAAAACCAGAATTTTTCGCCGCTAACTTAGCTAATTGGAAAGCGGCATCTGTGATAAAAGAATTAGCCAGCTTTAGAGCATGAATTCTATCCATGACTTCGTCATATGAAGTCTCCTTCTGGAGCGACTCCTCCAGCGCCACAAACCAAAAAGCAGCTGCAGTAGTTACAGGAATAATGCAGGCAATCGGTTGAAGAAGGAAACCTTGCTGAACAAATATTTTCTTTAGTAAACCTTCTAATTTTTTATCCATAGGATCTTTGAAAGCACAACTGTCTTCTATTGGTATGGTTGTGCGCTTGGCTAGTGTTGAAACTGCTCCCTCTACCTTAGGGACCGTCTGCCACGCGTCCCGCCTGGGGTCAGATATGGGGAACATTTTCTTAAAGATAGGGGGGGGGAACAAAAGGTACACCTGGTCTCTCCCACTCCCTAGTCACAATATCCGCCACCCTCTTCGGGATCGGAAACGCATCAGTGTATACATGGACTTATAGAAACTTGTCCATTTTACACAATTTTTCTGGGACCACCATTGGGTCGCAATCATCCAGCGTAGCTAAAACCTCCTTAAGCAGTACGCGGAGGTGTTCCAGCTTAAATTTAAAACGCTAAGTAATCTGATTCTGCCCGCTGAGAAACCTTTCCTTCAGAAATTTCTCCCTCAGACAGCACATCCCTCACTGCCACTTCAGAGTGTTGTGAGGGTACAACGGATAAATCATCTAAAGCTTCTGATTGCTCATCCTCTGTTCTTAAAACTGAGCTATCACGCTTTTTAGGAAAAACTGGAAGTTTGGATAGAAATGCCGCAAGGGAATTATCCATGACTGCTGCTAATTGTTGTAATGTAATAGGGCCCAATGCACTAGAGGTACTAGGCATCGCTTGCACGGGCGTAACTGGTGTCGACACATGGGGAGAGGAAGGAGGACTATCCTCGTTACCTTCCGTCAAAGAATCATCTTGGGCTACATTTTTAAGTGTCACTGCATGGTCTTTAAAATGTTTAGATGCCTTAGCACACTTTAAACACAAATGTAAAGGGGGTACCGCCATGGCTATTAAACACATAGAACAATGTCTATCTGTAGGCTCAGACATGTTAAACAGACTTAGACAGCACTCAAATACAGTAAAATACAATTTTTTAAAAAACGGTACTGTGCCTTTAAATAATAAAAAGCGCACTTTTTTACTAAACCTCAAAAAAACATCCAATCTTTATGAAATTACCATATGATCCTAATACTTTGAAATGATTGCACAGTAAATTTCAAGTCAATTAACCCCTTAATGCCCAAACCGGAGCAAATTAAAGCTGGCAACCGGTTAGCAAACTACAGCACCATGCCACAGCCTCTGCTGTGGCCCTACCTTCCTTGGGGATTAGTTTTGATCGAAAAACATAATTTATGTAAGAACTTACCTGATAAATTCATTTCTTTCATATTAGCAAGAGTCCATGAGCTAGTGACGTATGGGATATACATTCCTACCAAGAGGGACAAAGTTTCCCAAACCTCAAAATGCCTACAAATACACCCCTCACCACACCCACAAATCAGTTTAACGAATAGCCAAGAAGTGGGGTGATAAGAAAAAAGTGTGAAAGCATAAAAAATAAGGAATTGGAATAATTGTGCTTTATACAAAAAAATCATAACCACCACAAAAAGGGTGGGCCTCATGGACTCTTGCTAATATGAAAGAAATGAATTTATCAGTTAAGTTCTTACATAAATTATGTTTTCTTTCATGTAATTAGCAAGAGTCCATGAGCTAGTGACGTATGGGATAATGATTACCCAAGATGTGGATCTTCCCACGCAAGAGTCACTAGAGAGGGAGGGATAAAATAAAGACAGCCAATTCCGCTGAAAAATAATCCACACCCAAAATAAAGATTAAATTTTATAATGAAAAAAACTGAAAATATAAGCAGAAGATTCAAACTGAAACAGCTGCCTGAAGTACTTTTCTACCAAAAACAGCTTCAGAAGAAGAAAACACATCAAAATGGTAGAATTTAGAAAAAGTATGCAAAGACGACCAAGTTGCTGCTTTGCAAATCTGATCAACCGAAGCTTCATTCCTAAACGCCCAGGAAGTAGAAACTGACCTAGTAGAATGAGCTGTAATCCTTTGAGGCAGAGTTTTACCCGACTCGACATAAGCATGATGAATTAAAGATTTCAACCAAGATGCCAAAGAAATGGCAGAGGCCTTCTGACCTTTCCTAGAACCGGAAAAGATAACAAATAGACTAGAAGTCTTTCGGAAAGTCTTAGTAGCTTCAACATAATATTTCAAAGCTCTAGCTACATCCAAAGAATGCAATGATCTCTCCTTATAATTCTTAGGATTAGGACATAATGAAGGAACCACAATTTCCCTACTAATGTTGTTAGAATTCACAACCTTAGGTAAAAATTTAAAAGAAGTTCGCAACACCCCCTTATCCTGATGAAAAATCAGAAAAGGAGACTCACAAGAAAGAGCAGATAATTCAGAAACTCTTCTAGCAGAAGAGATGGCCAAAAGAAACAAAACTTTCCAAGAAAGTAATTTAATGTCCAATGAATGCATAGGTTCAAACGGAGGAGCTTGAAGAGCCCCCAGAACCAAATTCAAACTCCAAGGAGGAGAAATTGACTTAATGACAGGTTTTATACGAACCAAAGCTTGTACAAAACAATGAATATCAGGAAGATTAGCAATCTTTCTGTGAAAAAGAACAGAAAGAGCAGAGATTTGTCCTTCAAGGAACTTGCAGACAAACCTTTATCCAAACCATCCTGAAGAAACTGTAAAATTCTCGGAATTCTAAAAGAATGCCAGGAAAAATTATGAGAAAGACACCAAGAAATTAAAGTCTTCCAGACTCTATAATATATCTTCCTAGATACGGATTCACGAGCCTGTAACATAGTATTAATTGCAGAGTCAGAGAAACCTCTTTGACTAAGAATCAAGCGTTCAATCTCCATACCTTTAAATTTAAGGATTTGAGATCCTGATGGAAAAAAGGACCTTGCGACAGAAGGTCTGGTCTTAACGGAAGAGTCCACGGTTGGCAAGAGGCCATCCGGACAAGATCCGCATACCAAAACCTGTGAGGCCATGCTGGAGCCACCAGCAGAACAAACAAGCATTCCTTCAGAATCTTGGAGATTACTCTTGGAAGAAGAACTAGAGGCGGAAAGATATAGGCAGGATGATACTTCCAAGGAAGTGACAATGCATCCACTGCTTCCGCTTGAGGATCCCTGGATCTGGACAGATACCTGGGAAGTTTCTTGTTTAGATGAGAGGCCATCAGATCTATTTCTGGAAGTCCCCACATTTGAACAATCTGAAGAAATACCTCTGGGTGAAGAGACCATTCGCCCGGATGTAACGTTTGGCGACTGAGATAATCCGCTTCCCAATTGTCTATACCTGGGATATGAACCGCAGAAACTAGACAGGAGCTGGATTCCGCCCATACCAGTATTCGAGATACTTCTTTTATAGCCAGAGGACTGTGAGTCCCTCCTTGATGATTGATGTATGCCACAGTTGTGACACTGTCTGTCTGAAAACAAATGAACGATTCTCTCTTTAGAAGAGGCCATGACTGAAGAGCTCTGAAAATTGCACGGAGTTCCAAAATATTGATTGGTAATCTCACCTCCTGAGATTCCCAAACCCCTTGTGCTGTCAGAGACCCCCAAACAGCTCCCCAACCTGTCAGACTTGCATCTGTTGAAATTACAGTCCAGGTCGGAAGAACAAAAGAAGCCCCCTGAACTAAACGATGGTGATCTGTCCACCACGTCAGAGAGTGTCGTACAATTGGTTTTAAAGATATTAATTGAGATATCTTTGTGTAATCCCTGCACCACTGGTTCAGCATACAGAGCTGAAGAGGTCGCATGTGAAAACGAGCAGAGGGGATCGCGTCCGATGCAGCAGTCATAAGACCTAGAATTTCCATGCATAAGGCTACCGAAGGTTTCGACAAGTTGAGATCAATTTTAGACGTCTCTTGTCTGTCAGAGACAGAGTCATGGACGCTGAATCTATCTGGAAACCTAAAAAGGTTACCCATGTCTGAGGAATCAATGAACTTTTCGGTAAATTGATCCTCCAACCATGATCTTGAAGAAACAACACAAGTCGATTCGTATGAGATTCTGCTAAATGTGAAGACTGAGCAAGTACCAAGATATCGTCCAAATAAGGAAATACCACAATACCCTGTTCTCTAATTACAGACAGAAGGGCACCGAGAACCTTTGTAAAAATGTTGCTACGCCAAACGGCAGAGCCACAAACTGGTAATGCTTGTCTAGGAAAGAGAATCTCAGAAACTGATAGTGATCTGGATGAATCGGAATATGCAGATATGCATCCTGTAAATCTATTGTGGACATATAATGCCCTTGCTGAACAAAAGGCAGGATAGTCCTTACAGTTACCATTTTGAATGTTGGTATCCTTACATAACGATTCAATATTTTTAGATCCAGAACTGGTCTGAAGGAATTCTCCTTCTTTGGTACAATGAAGATATTTGAATAAAACCCCAGCCCCTGTTCCAGAACTGGAACTGGCATAATTACTCCAGCCAACTCTAGATCTGAAACACATTTCAGAAATGCTTGAGCCTTCGCAGGATTTACTGGGACACGGGAAAGAAAAAATCTCTTTGCAGGAGGCCTTATTTTGAAGCCAATTCTGTACCCTTCTGAAACAATGTTTTGAATCCAAAGATTGTGAATTGAATTGATCCAAATTTCTTTGAAAAATCGTAATCTGCCCCCTACCAGCTGGGCTGGAATGAGGGCTGCACCTTCATGTGGACTTGGGAGCTGGCTTTGGTTTTCTAAAAGGCTTGGATTTATTCCAGACTGGAAATGGTTTCCAAACTGACACCGCTCCTGTGGGTGAAGGATCAGGCTTTTGTTCCTTATTGTGACGAAAGGAACGAAAACGATTATTAGACCTAAATTTACCTTTAGATTTTTATCCTGTGGTAAAAAAGTTCCTTTCCCTCCAGTAACAGTTGAGATAATAGAATCCAACTGAGAACCAAATAATTTATTACCCTGGAAAGAAAGGGAAAGCAAAGTTGACTTAGAAGACATATCAGCATTCCAAGTTTTAAGCCATAAAGCCCTTCTAGCTAAAATAGCTAGAGACATATACCTGACATCAACTCTAATGATATCAAAGATGGCATCACAAATAAAGTTATTAGCATGTTGAAGAAGATTAACAATGCTATGAGAATTATGATCTGTTACTTGTTGCGCTAAAGCTTCTAACCAAAAAGTTGAAGCTGCAGCAACATCCGCTAAAGATATAGCAGGTCTAAGAAGATTACCCGAACATAAGTAAGCTTTTCTTAGAAAGGATTCAATCTTCCTATCTAAAGGATCCTTAAAGGAAGTACTATCTGCCGTAGGAATAGTAGTACGTTTAGCAAGAGTAGAGACAGCCCCATCAACCTTAGGGATTTTGTCACAAAATTCTAATCTGTCAGATGGCACAGGATATAATTGCTTAAAACGTTTAGGAGTAAATGAATTACCCAAATTATTCTATTCCCTGGAGATTACTTCAGAAATAGCATCAGGGACAGGAAAAACTTCTGGAATAACTACAGGAGATTTTAAAACCTTATTTAAACGTTTAGATTTAGTATCAAGAGGACCAGAATCCTCTATTTCTAATGCAATTAAGACCTCTTTAAGTAAAGAACGAATAAATTCCATTTTGAATAAATAACAGAATTTATGTTTACCTGATAAATTTCTTTCTCCAACGGTGTGTCCGGTCCACGGCGTCATCCTTACTTGTGGGATATTCTCTTCCCCAACAGGAAATGGCAAAGAGCCCAGCAAAGCTGGTCACATGATCCCTCCTAGGCTCCGCCTACCCCAGTCATTCGACCGACGTTAAGGAGGAATATTTGCATAGGAGAAACCATATGGTACCGTGGTGACTGTAGTTAAAGAAAATAAAATATCAGACCTGATTAAAAAAACCAGGGCGGGCCGTGGACCGGACACACCGTTGGAGAAAGAAATTTATCAGGTAAACATAAATTCTGTTTTCTCCAACATAGGTGTGTCCGGTCCACGGCGTCATCCTTACTTGTGGGAACCAATACCAAAGCTTTAGGACACGGATGAAGGGAGGGAGCAAATCAGGTCACCTAAATGGAAGGCACCACGGCTTGCAAAACCTTTCTCCCAAAAATAGCCTCAGAAGAAGCAAAAGTATCAAACTTGTAAAATTTGGTAAAAGTGTGCAGTGAAGACCAAGTCGCTGCCCTACATATCTGATCAACAGAAGCCTCGTTCTTGAAGGCCCATGTGGAAGCCACAGCCCTAGTGGAATGAGCTGTGATTCTTTCGGGAGGCTGCCGTCCGGCAGTCTCGTAAGCCAATCTGATGATGCTTTTAATCCAAAAAGAGAGAGAGGTAGAAGTTGCCTTTTGACCTCTCCTTTTACCTGAATAAACAACAAACAAGGAAGATGTTTGTCTAAAATCCTTTGTAGCATCTAAATAGAATTTTAGAGCGCGAACAACATCCAAATTGTGCAACAAACGTTCCTTCTTTGAAACTGGTTTTGGACACAGAGAAGGTACGATAATCTCCTGGTTAATGTTTTTGTTAGAAACAACTTTTGGAAGAAAACCAGGTTTAGTACGTAAAACCACCTTATCTGCATGGAACACCAGATAAGGAGGAGAACACTGCAGAGCAGATAATTCTGAGACTCTTCTAGCAGAAGAAATCGCAACTAAAAACAAAACTTTCCAAGATAATAACTTAATATCAACGGAATGTAAGGGTTCAAACGGAACCCCCTGAAGAACTGAAAGAACTAAATTGAGACTCCAAGGAGGAGTCAAAGGTTTGTAAACAGGCTTGATTCTAACCAGAGCCTGAACAAAGGCTTGAACATCTGGCACAGCTGCCAGCTTTTTGTGAAGTAATACCGACAAGGCAGAAATCTGTCCCTTCAGGGAACTTGCAGATAATCCTTTTTCCAATCCTTCTTGAAGGAAGGATAGAATCCTAGGAATCTTAACCTTGTCCCAAGGGAATCCTTTAGATTCACACCAACAGATATATTTTTTCCAAATTTTGTGGTAAATCTTTCTAGTCACAGGCTTTCTGGCCTGAACAAGAGTATTGATAACAGAATCTGAGAATCCTCGCTTCGATAAAATCAAGCGTTCAATCTCCAAGCAGTCAGCTGGAGTGAAACCAGATTCGGATGTTCGAACGGACCCTGAACAAGAAGGTCTCGTCTCAAAGGTAGCTTCCAAGGTGGAGCCGATGACATATTCACCAGATCTGCATACCAAGTCCTGCGTGGCCACGCAGGAGCTATCAAGATCACCGACGCCCTCTCCTGCTTGATCCTGGCTATCAGCCTGGGGATGAGAGGAAATGGCGGGAACACATAAGCTAGTTTGAAGGTCCAAGGTGCTACTAGTGCATCCACTAGAGCCGCCTTGGGATCCCTGGATCTGGCCCCGTAGCAAGGAACTTTGAAGTTCTGACGAGAGGCCATCAGATCCATGTCTGGAATGCCCCACAGGTGAGTGACTTGGGCAAAGATTTCCGGATGGAGTTCCCACTCCCCCGGATGCAATGTCTGCCGACTCAGAAAATCCGCTTCCCAATTTTCCACTCCTGGGATGTGGATAGCAGACAGGTGGCAGGAGTGAGACTCCGCCCAAAGAATAATTTTGGTTACTTCTTCCATCGCTAGGGAACTCCTTGTTCCCCCCTGATGGTTGATGTACGCAACAGTCGTCATGTTGTCTGATTGAAACCGTATGAACCTGGTCCTCGCAAGCTGGGGCCAGGCCTGGAGAGCATTGAATATCGCTCTCAGTTCCAGAATATTTATCGGTAGAAGAGATTCTTCCCGAGACCAAAGACCCTGAGCTTTCAGGGATCCCCAGACCGCGCCCCAGCCTATCAGACTGGCGTCGGTCGTGACAATGACCCACTCTGGTCTGTGGAACATCATCCCTTGAGACAGATTGTCCAGGGACAGCCACCAACGGAGTGAGTCTCTGGTTCTCTGATTTACTTGTATCTTCGGAGACAAGTCTGTATAGTCCCCATTCCACTGACTGAGCATGCACAGTTGTAATGGTCTTAGATGAATGCGCGCAAAAGGAACTATGTCCATCGCCGCCACCATCAACCCGATCACTTCCATGCACTGAGCTATGGAAGGAAGAGGAACGGAATGAAGTATCCGACAAGAGTCCAGAAGCTTTGTTTTTCTGGCCTCTGTTAGAAAGATCCTCATTTCTAAGGAGTCTATAATTGTTCCCAAGAAGGGAACCCTTGTTGACGGGGATAGAGAACTCTTTTCCACGTTCACTTTCCAGCCGTGAGATCTGAGAAAGGCCAGGACAATGTCCGTGTGAGCCTTTGCTTGAGGAAGGGACGACGCTTGAATCAGAATGTCGTCTAGGTAAGGTACTACTGCAATGCCCCTTGGTCTTAGCACCGCTAGAAGGGACCCTAGTACCTTTGTGAAAATCCTTGGAGCAGTGGCTAATCCGAAAGGAAGCGCCACGAACTGGTAATGTTTGTCCAGGAATGCAAACCTTAGGAACCGATGATGTTCCTTGTGGATAGGAATATGTAGATACGCATCCTTTAAATCCACCGTGGTCATGAATTGACCTTCCTGGATGGAAGGAAGGATAGTTCGAATGGTTTCCATCTTGAACGATGGGACCTTGAGAAATTTGTTTAAGATCTTGAGATCTAGGATTGGTCTGAACGTTCCCTCTTTTTTGGGAACTATGAACAGATTGGAGTAGAACCCCATCCCTTGTTCTCTTAATGGAACAGGATGAATCACTCCCATTTTTAACAGGTCTTCTACACAATGTAAGAACGCCTGTCTTTTTATGTGGTCTGAAGACAACTGCGACCTGTGGAACCTCCCCCTTGGGGGAAGTCCCTTGAATTCCAGAAGATAACCCTGGGAGACTATTTCTAGCGCCCAAGGATCCAGAACATCTCTTGCCCAAGCCTGAGCGAAGAGAGAGAGTCTGCCCCCCACCAGATCCGGTCCCGGATCGGGGGCCAATATTTCATGCTGTCTTGGTAGCAGTGGCAGGTTTCTTGGCCTGCTTTCCCTTGTTCCAGCCTTGCATTGGTCTCCAAGCTGGCTTGGCCTGAGAAGTATTACCCTCTTGCTTAGAGGACGTAGCACCTTGGGCTGGTCCGTTTTTACGAAAGGGACGAAAATTAGGTCTATTTTTTGCCTTGAAAGGCCGATCCTGAGGAAGGGCGTGGCCCTTACCCCCAGTGATATCAGAGATAATCTCCTTCAAGTCAGGACCAAACAACGTTTTCCCCTTGAAAGGAATGTTTAGTAGCTTGTTCTTGGAAGACGCATCAGCCGACCAAGATTTCAACCAAAGCGCTCTGCGCGCCACAATAGCAAACCCAGAGTTCTTAGCCGCTAACTTAGCCAATTGCAAAGAGGCGTCTAGAGTGAAAGAATTAGCCAATTTGAGAGCATTGATTCTGTCCATAATCTCCTCATAAGGAGGAGAGTCACTATCGAGCACCTTAAGCAGTTCATCAAACCAGAAATATGCGGCAGTAGTGACAGGGACAATGCATGAAATGGGTTGTAGAAGGTAACCCTGCTGAACAAACATCTTTTTAAGCAAACCTCTAATTTTTTATCCATAGGATCTTTGAAAGCACAACTATCCTCTATGGGAATAGTGGTGCGTTTGTTTAAAGTAGAAACCGCTCCCTCGACCTTGGGGACTGACTGCCATAAGTCCTTTCTGGGGTCGACCATAGGAAACAATTTTTTAAATATGGGGGGAGGGACGAAAGGAATACCGGGCCTTTCCCATTCTTTATTAACAATGTCCGCCACCCGCTTGGGTATAGGAAAAGCTTCTGGGAGCCCCGGCACCTCTAGGAACTTGTCCATTTTACATAGTTTCTCTGGGATGACTAAATTTTCACAATCATCCAGAGTGGATAATACCTCCTTAAGCAAAATGCGGAGATGTTCCAATTTAAATTTAAATGTAATCACATCAGATTCAGCCTGCTGAGAAATGTTCCCTAAATCAGTAATTTCTCCCTCAGACAAAACCTCCCTGGCCCCCTCAGATTGGGTTAGGGGCCCTTCAGAGATATTAATATCAGCGTCGTCATGCTCTTCAGTAACTAAAACAGAGCAGCCACGCTTACGCTGACAAGGGTTCATTTTGGCTAAAATGTTTTTGACAGAATTATCCATTACAGCCGTTAATTGTTGCATAGTAAGGAGTATTGGCGCGCTAGATGTACTAGGGGCCTCCTGAGTGGGCAAGACTCGTGTAGACGAAGGAGGGAATGATGCAGTACCATGCTTACTCCCCTCACTTGAGGAATCATCTTGGGCATCATTGTCATTATCACATAAATCACATTTATTTAAATGAATAGGAATTCTGGCTTCCCCACATTCAGAACACAGTCTATCTGGTAGTTCAGACATGTTAAACAGGCATAAACTTGATCAGAAAGTACAAAAAACGTTTTAAAATAAAACCGTTACTGTCACTTTAAATTTTAAACTGAACACACTTTATTACTGCAATTGCGAAAAAACATGAAGGAATTGTTCAAAATTCACCAAATTTTCACCACAGCGTCTTAAAGCCTTGAAAATATTGCACACCAATTTTGGAAGCTTTAACCCTTAAAATAACGGAACCGGAGCCGTTTTAAGCTTTAAACCCCTTTACAGTCCCTGGTATCTGCTTTGCTGAGACCCAACCAAACCCAAAGGGGAATACGATACCAAATGACGCCTTCAGAAGTCTTTTATAAGTATCAGAGCTCCTCTCACATGCGACTGCATGCCATGCCTCTCAAAAACAAGTGCGCAACACCGGCGCGAAAATGAGACTCTGCCTATGCTTTGGGAAAGCCCCTAAAGAATAAGGTGTCTAAAACAGTGCCTGCCGATATTATTATATCAAAATACCCAGATAAAATGATTCCTCAAGGCTAAATATGTGTTAATAATCAATCGATTTAGCCCAGAAAAAGTCTACAGTTTAAATAAGCCCTTGTGAAGCCCTTATTTACAATCGTAATAAACATGGCTTACCGGATCCCATAGGGAAAATGACAGCTTCCAGCATTACATCGTCTTGTTAGAATGTGTCATACCTCAAGCAGCAAGGGACTGCAAACTGTTCCCCCAACTGAAGTTAATTGCTCTCAACAGTCCTGTGTGGAACAGCCATGGATTTTAGTTACGGTTGCTAAAATCATTTTCCTCATACAAACAGAATTCTTCATCTCTTTTCTGTTTCTGAGTAAATAGTACGTACCAGCACTATTTGAAAATAACAAACTCTTGATTGAATAATGAAAAACTACAGTTAAACACTAAAAAACTCTAAGCCATCTCCGTGGAGATGTTGCCTGTACAACGGCAAAGAGAATGACTGGGGTAGGCGGAGCCTAGGAGGGATCATGTGACCAGCTTTGCTGGGCTCTTTGCCATTTCCTGTTGGGGAAGAGAATATCCCACAAGTAAGGATGACGCCGTGGACCGGACACACCTATGTTGGAGAAATGAAGATTTATCAGCATCAACCTCTGAAACAGAATCCTCTGAACCAGAGGAAC
Source organism: Bombina bombina (assembly GCF_027579735.1). NCBI lineage: Eukaryota > Metazoa > Chordata > Amphibia > Anura > Bombinatoridae > Bombina > Bombina bombina. The sequence continues at coordinate 204,656,719 of NC_069500.1, read as the reverse complement.
CACTATCAGAATCAGAATGATGATGTTCATTTAAAAATTCATCTGAAAAATGAGAAGTTTTAAAAGACCTTTTACGTTTACTAGAAGGAGGAATAACAGACATAGCCTTCTTAATGGATTTAGAAACAAAATCTCTTATGTTAACAGGAACACTCTGAGTATTAGATGTTGACGGAACCGTAACAGGTAATGTAACATTACTAAAGGAAATATCTGCATTAACAAGTTTGTCATGACATTCATTACAAACAACAGCTGGAGGAACAGATACCACAAGTTTACAACAGATACACTTAACTTTGGTAGATCCAGCACCAGGCAGCGTTTTTCCAGAAGTATCTTCTGACTCAGTGTCAATCTGGGACATCTTGCAATATGTAATAGAAAAAACAACATATAAAGCAAATTTGATCAAATTCCTTAAATGACAGTTTCAGGAATGGGAAAAAATGCCAGTGAACAAGCTTCTAGCAACCAGAAGCAATAAATAATGAGACTTAAATAATGTGGAGACAAAAGTGACGCCCATATTTTTTAGCGCCAAAAAAGACGCCCACATTACTTGGCGCCTAAATGCTTTTGGCGCCAAAAATGACGCCACATCCGGAACGCCACTTTTGGCGCAAAAAAACGTCAAAAATGACACAACCTCCGGCGACACGTATGACGCCGGAAACAGAAAAAAAAAATTTGCGCCAAAAAAGTCTGCGCCAATAATGACGCAATAAAATGAAGCATTTTCAGCCCCCCGCGAGCCTAACAGCCCACAGGAAAAAAAGTCCAATTTTAAGGTAAGAAAAAAATTGATTTATTCATATGCATTATCCCAAATATGAAACTGACTGTCTGAAATAAGGAACGTTGAACATCCTGAGTCAAGGCAAATAAATGTTTGAATACATATATTTAGAACTTTATATAAAAGTGCCCAACCATAGCTTAGAGTGTCACAGAAAATAAGACTTACTTACCCCAGGACACTCATCTACATGTAGTAGAAAGCCAAACCAGTACTGAAACGAGAATCAGTAGAGGTAATGGTATATATAAGAGTATATCGTCGATCTGAAAAGGGAGGTAAGAGATGAATCTCTACTACCGATAACAGAGAACCTATGAAATAGACCCCGTAGAAGGAGATCATTGAATTCAAATAGGCAATACTCTCCTCACATCCCTCTGACATTCACTGCACGCTGAGAGGAAAACCGGGCTCCAACCTGCTGCAGAGCGCATATCAACGTAGAATCTAGCACAAACTTACTTCACCACCTCCATAGGAGGCAAAGTTTGTAAAACTGATTTGTGGGTGTGGTGAGGGGTGTATTTATAGGCATTTTGAGGTTTGGGAAACTTTGCCCCTCCTGGTAGGAATGTATATCCCATACGTCACTAGCTCATGGACTCTTGCTAATTACATGAAAAAAATCCACAAGTCAAATAAGCCAGTAGTCAAAACCAGAGCTGGTAGTCAGACGAGCCGAGTCAGGAGCCAAAGTGAATAGTCAGACGAGCCAGAATCAGGAACAAGGAAAACAGCAGAGTCAGGAACAACCCAGGGATCAGGAACCAGGAAGGACGTCAGGCAGCCAGGTAATACACAGGAACTCTCACAAACAGGTCTGAGACAACGCAAAGGCAAAGCATACTGAACAGAGGCCCTTTAAATAATAAGTGATGACATCACAATTCTGAGACTGCATCCGCGTCGGAAAGATGAAGATAGAATATGCTGTCTGGAGGAAGACTTCTGCCCGCCTGGAGGACGACTTCTTGCCGATTGGATGAAGACTTCTCCCGGCTGGATGAGGATGGATGTCCGGTCTTCAAAAACTGTAAGTTTTTGAAGACCGGTACAAATGGTACAAAACAACATTATAGTGATCATTGGATATAAAATATTGAGTATTAAGATTGGTACATTAATATTATATAATACATAAAATGCTTAGTGATGAATAATCAGACAAAATATATTTCATATGTCTTATTAGAAAACAAGAGTCTTGTAAAAAGTATAAAATATAAGTAAATGATATGAATTGATGTGTCCTTAAGAAGTAATAGTTGTGGGACCCACTATGAACCTCTATATTGAGCTATTGTATAGTATTCAGGCCAACTAGAATACCAGTATTGGCCATACCAATATATAAATAAATATATAATACAACATCAAGCATATGAATAGGTTTAAGTGAGAAATTCCAAAGTCCCAATAATAACACTCGAATATCTCAATACATAATAATACACAATCGACTATCCCCAAACACAAAACTTTGATAATGACAAATATAATTCCGTCACAGATAAACATACTGGGTCCACAGTCCAAAGACAAATACACGCAATCCTAGAAGGCTGCTAGATCAACATTCATGTTGAGACCCATCGGATGAAGTGTCTTCAGACTGTGGATCCAGTATGTCTTCCTTTGTCTCAATCTCAAAAATCTATTATAAAAAGGTATGAGGAAGGGACAATCATGTAACGATTGGGGTTGCCACTGTTTTAATGGTAATGAATAACACTATGTGATTTTTTTGTTTCGAATAAATTTACAGTAGTGTTCAGACCATCTATGACTCAAACGTCTAATGGTACGGCCCACATATTGGACCCCACAGACATAGGATAACAAAGAAATCACATAGTGTGAAGCGCAGGTGAGGTTGTCCCTAATAGGGTAAATTTTCTTATTTTTTTAAGAACGAAAACTAGTCAGTCTGCCTATGTTCAATATGGTCACACATTTTACACTTCTTGACCCCACATTTGTAGGCTCCTTTCCTCAATTTCAATGAAGATGTAATCCTTGACTCTTTATTCTGTATCCCAGTATATTTGTCATTTTTATTATGTCCAATATAAGGGGGTTTTGAAGTGTTCTTGTGTTTAACGATCTTACTTGGTGCTAAAATATTTTTAAGAATAGGTGCTCTTTTGAAGACCACAGCTGGTTTGTCACCAATTAAATCGCACAGAATAGGGTATCTTTTTAAAATCCTCCAATGTTTGTTCAATGCTTGGCGAATATAACTATGATTAGAATTATATTGGGTGATAAATCTCAATTCTGGTTTGCTAGATTCACATAACTATCTTATCCCCTTTTTTATTGTCAATAAAATATTTTTCCCTATTGTCATTTTTGGCCCGAAGATAACCCTCCTCTACTATTTCTTAAGGATAATGTTTTTCTAAAAACCTCTCTTTTAAAACAAATCTTTGTTCTTCATATCTGGTAAGAGTATTACAATGTCGCCTTATTCTTTTAAATTGTCCATAGGGAACATTTTTCTTTCATGGATGATAATGGTTACTGAAAAATTTCAAATAACTGTTACAGTCTACAGTTTTGAAATGAGTATAACCGTCTATTCCTCCAGTTTCATTAAAACTCAAAACACAAATCCAAAAACACTATGGATGTGATATGAATGTTACTTGTAAATATAAGTCCTCTATCATTAGTATTTAAGTGAATATCAAACTCCTCAGCTGATTCCTTGGAGCAATTACATAAGAAAATAAGGTCATCAATGAACCTACCATAGAATACCAGTCTCCCCCAAAGTTAGATTGATAAATATATTGTTGTTCAAAATAGCCCATAAAAAGATTTGCAAAACTAGGGGCGAACCTGGTACCCATGGCAGTCCCCTTAACCTGTAAATAAAAATCACCTTGATAAAGAAAATAATTGTGTTTTAGTATAAACAAAATGAGTTGTAATATGAATTGTTTTTGTAATGGTGGGATATACTGATCATCCTCCAAAAAGCTGGAGACAGTCTCCACCCACAAGTGATGAGGAATATTTTAGTACAATGCTTGTACATTACAGGTAATCCATAATAGGTTGTCAGTTTTCTGGATACCATCCAGCTTTCTCAGGAGATCAGAAGAATCTCTGATATATGACTCAAGACCCAATACATATTTTTGGAGATAAAAATCAACATATGCAGAGGCATTATCAGTTAAACTTCCTATGCCCGCTATAATCGGCCTGCCCGGAGGATTGAGTTAATCTTTTGAATTTTGGGCAGGTGGTAATAGAACGAATAGTTTGGTTCTCTAGGGACCAAAAATTCTCTTTCTAGTTTGGATACAATCCCCTCTTAAAATGCAAAATTTACCAGCCCAGTTAGAGTCTTCAAATATTTGGAGGTGGGATCATCCTTCAAGAGAATATACTAAGATTGATCACTCAAGATCCTTTCTGCTTCCTTAAGATAATCGCCAAAGTCTTGTCAGCCTGGCGAATAACCAACTGTGCGTTGCTCTTTAAAATATTCAAAGCTCTAACTTCATTTGGAAATAAATTCCTGTTATCATTGGTACTGCATTTAGGTATAGACTCAAATTCATTGAATATTTCAATATATGAATTATTGGATATCTGAGGATTAAAATTGGATTTATTTTTAAAATGAGTCTGTATATAGCCGTCATTCGAATGTTCCAACAGAGTATCTGGCTCATATACAATAATGTTAGAATTGATCCTAGTCTCCACTGTGTTAACCAGAAGTGTTTCCAAGTTAGAATCTTTGAGTTTCTTTTCTGCAAAATATTTCTGCATAGTGAGTTTATGGGAATTGTGGGGGCTAAAAGATAGTCCCTTACCCAACACTCTAATTTCGTCATCAGTTAGATTATGTGATGATAGGTTATAGATACCCTTATTTAATCTTTGTAATCTTGCCTTTTTGGATCGTTTAACACAAGAACACTTCTAAACCCCCTTATATTGGACATAATAAGAACAACAAATATATTGGGATATAGAATAAAGAGTCAAGGATTACATCTTTATTGAGATTGAGGAAGAGAGCCTACAAATGTGGGGTCAAGAAGTGTAAAAATGTGTGACCATATTGAACATAGGCAGACTAGTTTTCGTTCGTATACAAATAAGAAAATGTACCCTATAAGGGACAACCTCGCCTGCGCTTCACACTATGTGATTTATTTATTATCCTGTGTCTGTGGGGTCCAATATGTGGGCCGTACCATCAGATGATCTGAACACTACTGTAGTATTTTTCAAAAAAAAAAAAGTGCTATTAGACATTGCCATAAAAAAAAAAAACACAGTGGCAACCCCAATTATTACACGATTGTCCCCATAGAGGGTATCCCTCACTCATACCTTTATAATAGATTTTTGAGATTGAGACAAAGGGAGACATACTGGATCCACAGGCTGAAGACACTTCATCCGATGGGTCTCAATATGAATTTTGATTTAGCAGCCTTCTAGGATCGCGGGTATTTGTCTTTGGACTGTGGACCCAGTATGTTTATCTGTGATGGAATTATATTTGTCATTATCAAAGTTTTGGGTTTGTGGATAGTCAATTGTGTATTATGTATTGAGATATTCGAGTGTTATTATTGGGACTTTGGAATTTCTCACTTTTAAACCTATTCATATGCTTGATGTTGTATTATATATTTATTTATAGATTGGTATGGCCAATACTGGTATTCTAGTTGGCCTGAAAACTATACAATAGCTCAATATAGAGGTTCATAGTGGGTCCCACAGCTTTTTACTTCTTAAGGACACTCATCAATTCATATAATCTACTTATATTTTATACTTTTTACAGGATTCTTATTTATAATAAGACGTATGAAATATATTTTGTCTGATTATTCATCACTAAGCATTTTATGTATCATAAAATATTAATGTACCAATCTTAATAATCAATATTTTGTATCTAATGATCACTATAATGTTGTTTTGAACCATAATTGGTCTAATATATTGTTGAGTATTAAAACTAACCTATAGTATTTATATTATGAAGAAAAATACACAGGTAGCACTCTGAATGGAGCAACAGCACCTTTATTGAGCAACATTTTGGGGCTCCTGCCCCTTTATCAAGCTAACAAACAAGTGAATGTATCAGACACTTATAGACACAGGTGGCCAATCACAGCATCATAGGGAGGGGTCACTCAAAAAGAGATCACACATGACCTCCAATACATCCTTATACACATTTTAACCCCTACACTCCTAGAGTGAAATGATCACCAGTTAAAAACAAATGCAGCAAGTTGCTTATTCTACCACACAAATGTACAAATAACATGCATCGGTTAGTTTCATAGAATCTATCGAATATAATATAAACCAATATTTCTTTTCAAAAGAAAACACATAGAAAGAGCATGAAAAAAGCAACACATTAAATAAAAGGAAGCAAGTCAAATTCCCGGTTTAACCCTTTGGGGTACATGGTATCTAGTTTCCAAATCCATCTAGCCTCTCTGTATAATAAATCCTTAACCCTGTCATCCCCTCTAGGAGCCTGGTCAATGACCATATATCTAAGTTGATTAATTTGGTGGCCTTTCTCCAAAAAAAATGTGCTGGTACAGGGAGGTTTGATGTTTTCTCATTTCTGATTGTGGATTTGTGTTGGCAAATGCATTCCCTGACCCTCTGGGTCGTCTCGCCAATATATAAAAACCCACACGGGCACTTAAGCGCATACACCACATGTGTGGAGTTACATGTGTAATAACCCTTTATCAAAAATTTCTCTCCTGAATATGGATGAGAAATAGAGTCCCCTTTTATAACATTGCCACATTGACCACAACCTAAACCGGGAAAAGCACCATTCTTAGGTTTACCAAAAAATCTATGTTCCCCTTGACTAATAGAAACCGAGTTGGGCATAGATCTAACCAACCTCTTACCTAAGGTATTACCCCTACGGTAAGCGGCTCTTGGGATGGTTTGGAATTCCTCAATGTCTGGACAAGCTTCCTTTAATAATGGCCAGTGTCTCTTGATAATAATATAAACTTTTTGACTCATTGTACTATAAGAAGTGACAAAATGTAATCTTTTAGTTACAGGTATGGTAGGTCTCTGAGAGGGTATCTTGATGGATGTCTCCACTTCGTCCAGTTTCTGACTATCATAACCCCTCTTAGTAAATTTATTCTTCATTTCGGCTGACCTGACCTGTCTCATCTTTGGGTCAGACACTATCCTATCCACTCTGATCAATTGGGATTTGGGGACACTGTCAAAAACTCTTGGGGGATGATAGCTGTTACGATGTAATAAGGTGTTACGGTCACTGCTTTTCACAAACAAATCAGTGGTAAGTATGCCATCCTGTTTCAATACCATGGTGTCTAAGAACTCCACCTTGTGGTCATCTAGTTTACAACTAAATTTAAGAAAAGGGACCGCACTCTCAATGTTTTTTTGTTTTTTTTCAAAAGAGCTTTATTGTAAGGAGTCAAAGTGCACATTACATGGTGTCTGTTAGCAACAAACCATTGACAGTAATAAAAATATGCCATGTAACCAATAAACATATGGTGGGTGATAAACAATATTTCTCAAAGTCTATGTGATCAGGTCGGCAGGTCATCAAAATAGTGCAGCCCTTTAAACTTATGGACCAAGTATAAAAGTAAAAAATAAGCTATCAGTTCTCATTACATGGTCTCTGCAGGTATCTAACCTTTGACATTACTACAAATATGTCATAGAACCAGTAAACATATGGTGAGTGATAAACATTATTTCTCAGAGTCCATGTGATCAGGTCCGTTGGTTATCAAGATAGTGCAGCCCTGTAAACTTATGAACCAGATATAAACATATATACAAATTACATATATTGAAAGGAAATGATAAGCCATCAGTTATTCACAGCACATCCTTGTCCATTAGCTAATCGTATGATAATTTAGAAAAATTACATCTTGAAGAAAGGTCAACATTTTATTTACATAGCTACCGGTTTCTGTTATGGAGATGTATGGGCCAATACTAAGTACAGGTTTTGTATATCTCTAATTACCTAGAGTAAAGTAATTTCTAGGGAAATATAAATATGAAAGTGCAAACACAATTATTATTAAAGGGGGGGTTGCTACCAAATATGGAGATTCAGGATCAAATGCTTGCCAACACTAACTTTGCTCATGTATTTTCCAGGGTTTGAGGAGTGCAACTACAAGAGGGGAAACCTTTGGGGCCCAATATGCAAAATAAACTTAACATAGTAAAACTGTATTAACTGCATAAGATATGTATTGAGCTAACCTTACATATGGATATGCTACGTTGTTAAGATGATATCTAATTAGAGATATCTTAGGCCAGAGATCCATTCATCCTGTATCAAGGCTTGAGCTCTGTGTGGTTTCGGCTGATATGCCATCTATAATGTTAATTGGGGTAACGATCTCATGTTCGTATAGTGTTGGCAGTGATTGCACTCGATGGTAGCTCAGTTCCCAAGTATTAGTGGCTGTCTCCATTTCAGAGCCTCTCCCCTCACCTGGCTTACTCTGTATGTAAAGTCGCGGGGCAACAGCCGATGCACCTCCAACACCCCCCGGTCTTACAAGCAGCCCTGCTGGTTCCGGTGATGAACGGGCACCGCTGTGATGCAGCTCAGGGTCTCCGTCTGAGTCTTTTCTCTCTTCAAGTCTAGACCCATTTGATTCCTCGTAAGCAGGTATAAGCCATGTGGACTGGTCTGGCAACCATGTGGTATGCGATTTGCTTCCGGCTACTTTAGTGTCCATCGGCCCCATCTGAGAGCTAGCCAATGCTTCCCCTCTGCTATAGGTAAGGAGAGCAGTCTCTCGAGGGGTGTTGGCAATCACTCGGTCCTCCCGTTGCTTTGGTAGGGCGGTAAGCAGTAAAGGTCTCATCTCTGATATTGTTCCCTTCTGGTCGCCATTTTTAGTTCCGGGCGCTGTGAAGAGCGGGTCTGATGTATCAGCATGTGAGATTCTGTGGTCAGCATTTTCTGTATTGACTTGGTAAAGGGAGTTGTGGTATATCCTGTCAAGTAGGCTATCCAGCTTAGCGAAGCGCAGGTTAAGGTCTTGCTTCAGTTCCATCTCCCAGGCAGCAGCCATTTTAGGATAGTCCGATACCCGGTAGCTTGTGGCATCAAGATCATTCATGTTGTGAGCCTTGTAATACATGTGTTGTTGCTTAAAAGATCAGCAAGGCAGTCTCCTACTGCCAGCGCTGGTAACCCGGAGGAGCCGGGGGGGGGTTACAACCTGTATGTAGGCCGCCGCCTCAGGAATTAGACTTCCGAACTGTGTCTCTGTTTTCATGAATACAGCAAAGGAGAGTTAGGTCATAGTCACCCTATATCAGGCAACAATAGCTTGTTTCAAAATCTGCTGTTAAAGACTCTAAATCGGCGGATTAAAGAGGAATCTTACAGAGCTAACAGTAAATGCGACTGATTAGGTACGCCATTCGGACACGCCCCCTCAATGTTATTTTTAAGCTGCAATAACTTATCAGGGGGGCCCTTGCAGTGTTGAACAAATAGGGGGTCACCATATACCACTCTTTCTTCAATGGAGTCCATAACCAAACATGCATAGGCTGGGGCCACATTGGACCCCATAGGCGTCCCTGTCTTTTGCATGTAAAATTGTTTGTCATGCAAAAAGAAATTATTTGTGAGCACTAAATTAAGTAATTGGATAAGCCAATCCTGCTGTGTATGGCTATACTGATTATTCTTAGCTAAAACGTTACTAATACAGTCAATACCCACTGAATGGGGTATGACGGTATAAAGGGAAGTAACGTCCCAAGTAGACAGTATGACGTCCCCCCCCAAATCATTTAATTTGGAGCTAGGGATACTGGACACTTCATTGAGTCTAATATATAATCTGCCCTGTGTAACCATGGGAGAAAGCACCTTATCTAGGAATTGGGCAGTGAGACTTAGGAGGGAATCAATCCCTGCCACAATGGGTCTCCCAGGGGGTCTATCAACCTTTTATGAACCTTGGGGACCACATAAAAGACAGGCACAATAGGAAACCTTGGAAGCAAAAAAAATCATACAATTTCTTTGTAAGCAAATTATTAGATATACCCATATCAAGAATCTTAGTTAGATTTTTACAGACAATGCTAGTAGGATCACAATCTTCAAGCTGTCGCACTCTCTCTTGTTTATATTTGGTTGTGTCCATCACTACCACCACACCGCCCTTATCAGCGGGCATAATGGTGATGCGGTCATTGTCCTGTAAAGATTTCAGGGCCTGATGATGCTTTATACTTAAGTTGTATGTATTGTGTGGTTTTTTTCAATAGTAGATAGTTTCCTAAAGTCACTGTCCACCAATTTAATAAAAGTCTCAACTGCCACATTATCCCCAGATGGGTTAAATGTACTCTCTGAACTAATTTGGAGATAGACTCAATGAAGTGTCCAGTATCCCTAATATATGATCTGCCCTGTGTAACCATGGGAGAATGCACCTTATCTAGGAATTGGGCAGTGGGACTTAGGAGGGAATCAATCCCTGCCACAATGTGTCTCCCAGGGGGGTCTATCAACCTTTTATGAACCTTGGGGACCACATAAAAGACAGGCACAATAGGAAACCTTGGAAGCAAAAAAATCATACAATTTCTTTGTAAGCAAATTATTAGATATACCCATATCAAGAATCTTAGATTTTTACAGACGAGTTAGTAGGATCACAATCTAATTTCGTATACGTTACATTATCTTCAAGCTGTTGCACTATCTCTTGTTTATATTTGGTTGTGTCCATCACTACCACCGCACCACATGGGGATACGCCAGAAGCCGAAGTCTAAATAGAGGAGGTAAATGTGATTACCCTGTTCTCATATGAACTTAACACCAACGAAATAGCAAGACTTAATATAGGTTTATCGTTTTGTCCCACGACTGCTCCAGACACATTCTCCATCATGACTGACCTGACCGGTCTGTTCAGGGGGTTACGCCTAAAGGCATTTTTCAACAATCCTTTGAAACAATATGCACAGAGGACTGTATGTGATCTAGGTGATACTAGCCGATTTGATCTGTCTCCACTTGGACTGAGTTCAAAGAGTACATTTAACCCATCTGGGGATAATGTGGCAGTTGAGACTTTTATTAAGTTGGTGGACAGTGACTTTAGGAAACTATCTACTATTAAAAAACCACACAATACATACAACTTAAGTATAAAGCAGCATCAGGCCCTGACATCTTTACAGGACAATGACAGCATCACCATTAAGCCTGCCGATAAGGGCGGTGCGGTGGTAGTGATGGACACAACCAAATATAAACAAGAGATAGTGCAACAGCTTAAAGATAATGTAACGTATACGAAATTAGATTGTGATCCTACTAACTCGTCTGTAAAAATCTAAGATTCTTGATATGGGTATATCTAATAATTTGCTTACAAAGAAATTGTATGATTTTTTTGCTTCCAAGGTTTCCTATTGTGCCTGTCTTTTATGTGGTCCCCAAGGTTCATAAAAGGTTGATAGACCCCCCTGGGAGACACATTGTGGCAGGGATTGATTCCCTCCTATGTCCCACTGCCCAATTCCTAGATAAGGTGCTTTCTCCCATGGTTACACAGGACAGATCATATATTAGGGATACTGGACACTTCATTGAGTCTATCTCCAAATTAAATGATTTGGGGGGAGACGTCATACTGTCTACTTGGGACGTTACTTCCCTTTATACCGTCATACCCCATTCAGTGGGTATTGACTGTATTAGTAACGTTTTAGTTAAGAATAATCAGTATAGCCATACACAGCAGGATTGGCTTATCCAATTACTTAATTTAGTGCTCACAAATAATTTCTTTTTGCATGACAAACAATTTTACATGCAAAAGACAGGGACGGCTATGGGGTCCAATGTGGGTCCTATGCATGTTTGGTTATGGACTCCATTGAAGAAAGAGTGGTACATCGAAAAGCACTGACCGTAACACCTTATTACATCGTAACAGCTATCATCCCCCAAGAGTGTTTGACAGCGTCACCAAATCCCAATTGATCAGAGTGGATAGGATAGTCTCTGACCCAAAGATGAGACAGGTCAGGTCAGCCGAAATGAAGAATAAATTTACTAAGAGGGGTTATGATAGTCAGAAACTGGACGAAGTGGAGAAATCCATCAAGATACCCTCTCAGAGACCTACCATACCTGTAACTAAAAGATTACATTTTGTCACTTCTTATAGTACAATGAGTCAAAAAGTTTATAATATTATCAAGAGACACTGGCCCAGACATTGAGGAATTCCAAACCATCCCAAGAGCCGCTTACCGTAGGGGTAATACCTTAGGTAAGAGGTTGGTTAGATCTATGCCCAACTCGGTTTCTATTAGTCAAGGGGAACATAGATTTTTTGGTAAACCTAAGAATGGTACATTTCCCTGTTTAGGTTGTGGTCAATGTGGCAATGTTATAAAAGGGGACTATTTCTCATCCATATTCAGGAGAGAAATTTTTGATAAAGGGTTATTACACATGTAACTCCACACATGTGGTGTATGCGCTTAAGTGCCCGTGTGAGTTGTTATATATTGGCGAGACGACCCAGAGGGTCAGGGAACGCATTTGCCAACACAAATCCACAATAAGAAATGAGAAAACATCAAACCTCCCTGTACCAGCACATTTTTTGGAGAAAGGCCACCAAATTAATCAACTTAGATATATGGTCATTGACGAGGCCCCTAGACGCACTAGAGGGGGTGACAGGGTTAAGGATTTATTATACAGAGAGGCTAGATGGATTTGGAAACTAGATACCATGTACCCCAAAGGGTTAAACCGGGAATTTGACTTGCTTCCTTTTATTAAATGTATTGCTTTTTTCATGCTCTATGTGTTTTCTATTGAAAAGAAATATTGGTTTATATTATATTAGATAGATTCTATGAAACTTACCAATGCATGTTATTTGTACATTTGTGTGGTAGAATAAGCAACTTGCTGAATTTGTTTTTAACTGGTGATCATTTCACTGCAGGAGTGTAGGGGTTAAAATGTGTATAAGGATGTATTGGAGGTCATGTGTGATCTCTTTTTGAGTGACCCCTCCCTATGATGCTGTGATTGGCCACCTGTGTCTATAATTGTCTGATACATTCACTTGTTTGTTAGCTTGATAAAGGAGCAGGAGCCCCAAAACGTTGCTCAATAAAGGTGTTGTTGCTCCATTCAGAGTGCTACCTGTGTATTTTTCGTCATACTATATGCTGGGACTTTGGAAAGGGTGGTCCCCCAGGTGTGCACCTACATCTACCTTAAAGTGATTTAAAGGGACATTCATAGAGAGTGTGTGCTGGTCCTGTGACTTTTCCTATAGTATTTATATTACCATCATTGAATGAATTCCTTTATTTTGTGATCTAGTGGGTCAGTTATTAGTTTCACACTGATCTATTTGACCTAACAAGGTTTCATTATATTGTTGAAGAGTGTATTTTAAGCAGACTGGTTTGTCAATACATTATAAAAACGAAGAGTCCATTTAGGACTTACTTATGTTTGTCAATATACCTTGAAATCATGCTACACTCACATATGCACTACTATACAATATCATTAATCTATTGTGTTGTTTTGCCCTTACCACTGGTTATAGTGCATTAGTGTTTGGGTGCATCGCCAATGTTTATATCGACTTTTACTAGGTAGTTTAATATCATGATGTAGTCTGTCTATAGTTATTTTTTGTTAAGTCTTGCTAATTTGTTTGTATTGCACTGATCTGCAAATGAGATTGTTTGTTTATGTATATTGTTGTGAGCTTTTGAAATATGTCAGACCCTCCTAATTTGTTTAATGTTAGTGTTATGGTCATATCCCATGTCCACGAATGAACTACAATTTATCATTGGATACTAATGATCTCCTCAGGAACCAATGGGTTCAAGCGCATTGGTGGGTGTGTGACATACTGATTTTAATATTGGTGTCGACAAAGTCCAATCATCCTATTGGTTAGCTATGAGGTATATAGAGCAGGGTGAACCATTTTTAAATTACAGCCTGATAAAACAGCAACTGGTGCCGAGAAACGCGTTGCTGTGTTTGTTTTAACAAATATTTTAATTAAAACACTTATCGTACCCTGCTCTGTTTCACCTTTTATGAGAGACACCTCTGGTTGGTTGTTTGTCCCACGTGGACAACTCGTAGGTGTTACCGGACTGACCCAGCTCCTACTCCATCTGAGCCGTCACAGGTGACGTGCCTCATCGTGGCTTTGAGTCAGCCGAGCGGCTCTGAAGTCTTGGCTTGCGCTTTATTGCACTGGATGTGCAAGGACATTTGTAAACATTCTGACAATCTTTGCTCACTACTATTGCCTTGTCCCCTACGATACTACACCATGAGGCGTCTATCATCTTGTTTTATAGGATATTGTTGCCGATTATGTATTTTTAGCAGCACTATCAGTAGACAGCTTAGAATATATTAATATTGATACACAGTGCATAACTGTGCTGAAGGCACTCAGAGTTTGATAATCACACTGATTGAGTAACTAGACCTCCCTTATATGGAGTGAAAAGCATTATGAGGACATGACTCTAGAAAGTATTAAGCATGATACACCTTGTTAAGCAAAGAAAGAGAAAGTATACACTTCTAGCACTCCTAGGTCTAAAAGTAAATTAAATCTAACTAAGTTAGATTTAATTTACTTTTAGACCTAGGAGTGCTAGAAGTGTATACTTTCTCTTTCTTTGCTTAATACGGTTCTATACACAGCACCCACATCCTGACAAACCATTGAATAAGTGTAGGAATCAAGGTCTCATACGTTAGTAGTGCCATTGGTATCTTTTCAAATTCCAATGATACACCTTGTGTATAACTGTGCTATAAGACACACAGTCTAAATAACTTAACCCCACTTATAGAGAGTAATGTGGATATCACAGTGACGTGCAGTGATAGGAGGCAGGGGAGGCACTGCCTCCCCTGTCCAATCAGAGAAAAGAAGTTTTTATTTCAGAATAATAAATAAAAAAATATATTTTTTACTTTTTTTGTGGCCACGCCCCCACCCTAGGTACCCCCGCTGGAGCCAACCGATGCTGTGATTCCAGAACACACATCCATTTTGCGCAATAAGGAGGCAGTGAGCCATACAGCTGCCCTTCATTATTGCGCAACCTGTGGATGCTGAAACATGTTTACCTCACTTTAAGCTAAGCGCCACCCAGAGGTGGCTCACCGGGCCCCATACACTCTCCAATAGAGGCGGTTCTCAAAACCGCCTCTATATTATGGAGCTACATTTCCTCCAATCAGCAGCATCAGCGCTGCAAGGGAGGCGTGCCTGCCTGGCCTGCTGTTCTTGCGCTGACTGACTCGGCGCGCTGAGTGAGTGACATCACACGCGCGGGAAGAGCAGACTGTGTAAGGAGGGAGCTGCTGCTGCGTGTGCTGTAGAGATTGAGAGCCAGCCACGTGGAGTCACGACTAAGCTCACAGTCTGTCACACTATCCCTGCCACACTGTGACTGTCTTGAAGACTTCTGTGTGTCTGTGATCCAGAGCGAGCCGCAAGGAGCTGGAGGGGAGAGCAGTGACGTCTGACTGACTGACTGCCCTGAACCAGGGACCTGGAGGACTGTGGACAGCAGGACACCTGTAAATGTCTGTAAGTACAGGACTCTTGTGCTTTGCAACTTGCATTGGAATTGGCACCAGCTGCGATTGCATCAGTCACTCTAAAAAGTTGAAAAACTTGCTCTGTCTCATTTTTTGTTAGCAGCAGATGCGGTAATTCATTCATCCTAGCTATCTGTATTAAGTTAATACAGAATTACAGATAGCTAGGATGAATGAATTACCGCATCTGCTGCTAACAAAAAATGAGAGAGCAGGTTTGAGCTTTTCAACATTTTAGAGTGACTGATCCAATCTGGGAATAGCTGCAAAGGGATCATCAGACTCAGTCATATTTACAGTGAAGACAGAGTCTGATGTGGCCGTTTCCATCTGCCCGGGGTGCCTTCTCTCCACCTGCCAGAGCGCAACAGTTAAAAGCTTTTTGTTTGTTTTACTTTTTTTAAATGCTGGACTTTTTAATGATGGCAGCCAGCAGATGGCGCTGAAGAGCACTGGTCAGCCCGACAAACAAGATGAGCTGCAAACAGTGTGAGCATGGGCTTCAGTGTCAGACAGTGGAATGGCTAATTGTCAATTAGAGGAGGTAAGAATTTTTTTTTCAGAGTGTCAATTTGTGTTTGCAAATATGGCAGTTCTATGGCAGGGCCCAGGGCTCTAAACATAACATTATAGCACTTGAAATGCTGTGTTAGGAAATAAAGGATGCAAATGAGACTTTTTCATGAACTGCAGATAAGGGGTTTATTTGTCAAAGCTTCACTTTGTATTTGCAGGACTCTTTACAGAGTGATGTGGGGTCTTTGCAGGTGTCTTAAGGGGGGCCAAAAAATTGTTTGCACCTCCTTGTGTACCCCCTGTGTGTTTGTGTCACTGTATGTTTGTGTGTGTCCTTGTGTGCTCTCCTGTGTGTGTCACTGTGTCTGTCACTGTGTCTATGATTGTGTGTGTGTTTGTGTGCCCTCCTGTGTGTATGTGTCACAGTGTGTGTGTGTGTCACTATGTGTATGTTTGTGTGTGTCCTTGTGTGCCCTCCTCTGTGTGTGCCCTCCTGTGTGTGACTGTGTGTATGTTTGTGTGTGTCCTTGTGTGCCCTCCTGTGTGTGCCACTGTGTGTATGTTTGTGTGTCCTTGTGTGCCCTCCTGTGTGTGTGTGTCACTGTGTGTATGTTTGTGTGTCCTTGTGTGCCCTCCTGTGTGTGTGTGTCAGTCACTGTGTGTATGTTTGTGTGTGTCCTTGTGTTCCCTCCTTTGTTTATGTCCTTGTGTGCCCTCCAGTGTGTGTGTCACTGTGTATGTCCTTGTGTGCCCTCCTGTGTGTGTGTGTCACTGTTTGTATGTTTGTGTGGGTCCTTGTGTGCCCTCCTGTGTGTATGTGTCCCTGTATGTGTGCCATTATGTGTATTTTTGTGTGTCCCTGTGTGCGTGTGTGTCACTCTGCCTTCCTGTGTGTGTCACTGTGTGTATGTTTGTGTCATTTTGTGCCCTCCTGTGTGTCACTGTGTGTATGTTTGTGTGTGTCCTTTGGTGTCACTGTGTATATGTGTGTGTATCCTTTTTTGCCCTCTTGTGTGTCACTGTGTGTATGTTGTGTGTCCTTTTGTGTGTCACTGTGTATGTTTGTGTGTGTCCTTGTGTGCCCTCCTGTGTGTGTGTGTGTGTCACTGTGTCTTTGTGTGCCCCCTGTGTGTCACTGTGTGTATGTTTGTGTGCCCCCCGTGTGTGTGTCACTGTGTGTGTCCTTGTGTGCCCTCTTATGTGTGTGTGTCACTGTGTGTATGTTTGTGTGTGTCCTTGAGTGCCCCCTGTGTGTGTGTGTGTCACTGTATGTCTTTGTGTGCCCCCTGTGTGTGTGTTTCATAGTGTGTATGTTTGCGTGTGTCCTTCTGTGCCCCCTGTGTGTGTGTGTCACTGTGTGTATGTCTGTGTGTTTCCTTGTGTGTCCCCTGTGTGTGCCTCAAGACTCCAACTCACTCCAAGTCCAAGAAAAAAAAAAAAGGAAAAAAAATGATAATGGCAATTTTATGGCACTTATGTTGAGTTTTCAGTCAGACCTGGGCACCTTACATAAGGCAGCAACTACTGCAGTGCCACTCATGCACTTATACCACAATGTTCCAGTATATCCTTTTTTTACATTGCCTTAGACTTGGAGTGAGTTGGAGGCTTACACCCTCAAGCCTCCAACTCACTCCAAGTCCAACATCACCATGTAATGGCCAAAGTGGTGAATTACATTTTTACTGAAAAATACTGGATTGCTTATACATACTTTATACTTTAGTGTCATCCCTGTGTATAAAACTTTAAAAACTGCATTATTCTCCAGGTAATCAACATATTGTAGATGAGCTGGTGCTTTAAGTGTTTCTCAACGACGGTCCTCAAGTACCCCAAACAGGCCAGGTTTTCATCATAGCTGAACTAGAACACAGGTGAAATATTCCGCTCACCTGTGTTCTAGTTCAGCTATAATGAAAACCTGGCCTGTTATTTGAGGGCCCAGGTTGAGAAACACTGCATTAGTGTAACTGCCTAATTTTACAACTTAATTTAATTTCAAAGTGACCTGCAGAAAAAGTTTCAATCTCTTCACAGAAAGTGAAAAAAGTTCTGCACTAGACCATGCACTATATTTTTTCATTTGCGCTGAATGAGTAAAAATGAAGGCTAATCGTTATTGTGCAACCTGTTAATTTAATCGTAAATTTAAGATACCTATATTGTGTTCATATAGGAGTTTCTCAGGCATATCATAGCCAGTGCCTCACCAGCCTCTGATGTCACTGCACGTCACTGGGATATCATGAGTATATGATACACATTGTGCATGACTGCGCTGTAAGACATATGAAATTTGGCAAGCAAACACTGAGTAATCAGACCTCCATTATAGAGAGCATAAAAGGTACATTATATGACAGGAGTCAAAAATGTATTAAACTTGAAACGCATAGTATATAAAACTGTGTTGTAAGGCACTGATGGAGTTTGGCAAAGAAACACTGTCTGAGTAACTAGACCTCCCCTATAGAGCATGTAAAAAGCAAAATTATAGGGACAGAAGTCTATAATGCATAAAACTGGAAATACATAGTGCATAACTGTGTTCTAAGAAACGCATGGAGTTTTTCAAACACACTGTCTGAGTCACTTGAACTCTCTTATAGAGTACATATTATGGGGACATGACTAATAGGTTCAAAATCAGGACATTATACATGTTAGTTATATGTACAATTATAACAAGTGAATGATAGAACATCAAATGTTAAATACCACAATTGCCAGACTCAAAAGCACCTTAGACATTTATTACAATGAATAGTGACAATGAGAAATAAAAGAACAAACCATCTATAGAAAAACAGCATATGCTATACTAATGCATCCCTCCAGTAGCTCTTGAATTGGACACTTACCCCCTCAAGAATGGCAAGGCAGGAGAATCTAAAAAATCTTAGTTGTAGGAGAACATGCTGAATCCTGCCAGGAGACAGGTTCTGTAAGCAGGAGAAAGAGCGCAAAGGGAGCAGGTGGTGTTTCCGCCCGGTGCAGTACAGAGACTCATAAGGCTTAAAACAAACTGATAAAATTGAAAAATCTACCAAATAAAGAAAAATAACCCCCAAAGAAGGTTCCCCCTACTACTGCCCACCCCAGCAACTGTACTTTGAATGGACCGATGACTGCAGAGAGTCTTCAGCAGTTCTTAAACGGCTACACCTTCAAGTTTTCAAAATAGTAAAAAAATGCTCCATTTGTCAGAGAAGTACTTACTTATAGCCTGCTGGCTATGTGAGTGCTGTATAATGACTAACCTTTCTGTTATGCTCAGTGGAGGAACGCTTCAGTCAGGTGTCTGCAGCTGAATCCAGTAGAGCCCATCCAGTGCATGTACAAGTACAGCAGAGGATCTCAGAAAAAATGCAAGTTGTCCCAAAGGAGGAGGAGGGAAAAGTCCCTGCAATGTCTGGAAGGTAACACTGATAAATGTGACAATAGCCACTAGAGGGCGCTATAGAACAATCTGTGATATAAAAAAGGATTGCAATGACCCTCCAATAAAATTAAGCTCCAATACTAAATAACAATTCTCACAATGACCAAAACCTAGCAGGATGACCCCTTGCTAGGGAAAATATGTTACGAGCGCTATTGCTATTATAAATGTGTTAAAAGCGATGTTGCTATTAAAAATGATTAATATAATAATGAAAGAATCTATATATATATATATATATATTTATTTTTTTAAATTATGAAGCTGCACCTCTTTAAACCATAAACTCTAAGAGCTATGAGAACAAATGCAACAAAAATGTGTAAAAACACAAGAGGGCGCTAAAACTTACTGAATGGACACTGTTGAAATAAATTGCTACAAAATATAATAATCTCTCCGAGACCCATACAGCATTAAAGTGCATAATGTAAATGGAAAATGGACCCTCACTAAATGTTAATATTTAACTATAAAACAGTTCACAGTGTATGTTCAAGGAGGACCAGACCATAAAAAATATATTAAAATGTTCCAAAGTGGAATCTCCAAACTCTGTGAAATCCTTCTATCGCTTTGTTGCAGCAGGTGAATACTCTTGCTGAGCACACCAATGTGCTGGTAGGAACGGACTGGCTATCTGAGCAAACCAGCTTGCTCTCTCCGGTGGGCACTCTCCCTGCGGCGATGAACAGACTCCTGGTAGCTTGCTTCCTTTGATAATATTTCTCCAAGCAGCGGTCAGGAATGATAGGCTTACTAGCTTTACTCCCCACGGATTGGTAATGAGATAACTCACTTAATGTATAGGACCTTCAAACAGCAGACTGCTGCTCCTCTTTCCTGCAGTGAGGAAGTGAAGACCTGGTCAAAAGGAATCAAGCTGCCAGGAGTCTGTTCATCGCCGCAGGGAGAGTGCCCACCGGAGAGAGCAAGCTGGTTTGCTCAGATAGCCAGTCCGTTCCTACCAGCACATTGGTGTGCTCAGCAAGAGTATTCACCTGCTGCAACAAAGGGATAGAAGGATTTCACAGAGTTTGGAGATTCCACTGCTGTCGGCAGGGAACATTTTGGAACATTTTAATATATTTTTTATGGTCTGGTCCTCCTTGAACATACACTGTGGACTGTTTTATAGTTAAATATTAACATTTAGTGAGGGTCCATTTTCCATTTACATTATGTCTGGAAGGTAGTTATGGCTGAAGTCCCTTAGGGAGATACTGAGCACATAAGGTATTCCTGTGTCCCTGCATCATACAGAGTGCATGGAATTTCTTCTTTGCTTCTTTCTGAATGTCCCAAAGATAATGGGCCTCACACATTGGTCTAAGCCTCCATAAAATAATCCATAAGCAAGTAGCTGGAGCACCTTTATACCCAACCTCTTCCTGAGAGGCCAAAAACAAAACTGAGAAGAGATGGAAGGTGGAAAGGATTAAAGCTTGTGTGGGTTCTTGGCCTCCTCCTAGCTGGGGGTGGGGGGGGGGGGGGGCGGAATTAGATCCCACATGTTATGGATTCCTATGGACTAGCATCATCATACAAAAGAAATTAATATTTCTTTTGATAGTAGATAAACGAAGGACTGGCAAATTCTGTATTATAATACTTACAAGTCTTTTGTCCTACCAAGTAAAGCAACAAGCATCCAGAAGTAGGCTGACTTTCTGACACTCCAGAAACCCGAAAACACAACCCAAAATAAACACACAAAAAACACAAGAAAAAAAACAAAACAAAAAACTGGTTGCCAGTTTCTGAAATTTCACAAAATAAATATGTTCTAAAAACTGGATAGAATGCATCCATGCTAGAAAGCAGGCAGGAAACTGTTAGGTGTGAAACAAGGGGCCACGTTTCATATCCTTTCTATACATGCAAGATAAAGGTTCTAGCCATGTAATGCTGCGTTCACTGGAATTAAACTTTTTTTCACGATTATAACAGTGAGAGCTCTCTTTGGCCTATCTTATATATCAGTAGTGGGACGCACCCCGGAGCATATTAGTATAGTGAGTGCTGGACTTTTGCACATACAAACATACATACATACAAACATACATACACACACACACATATATAATATTTATAGCACTGGAACCAAAAATAGGCCTGGGCATTTTAAGGCAAAGCAGCCCACCCCCCATATACATGCACACAAGCACACCACACATACACACCACACTGCAAGCATTGACACATACATACACACACAAAAAACATACAGTTATAGTTGTGTATGCTAGAAGACAAAATCTAAAGAAGTGAACATTTTAAATATTTTCTTATTTAGCCAGAAACAGTTTCTTTTGTTAGATTAGAATTATGGTGAAATTCTCTCCAAATACTGTAATGTACATTATTTTTGTCAAGATGATAAAGCTTATTTGTAATACAGGTGATAGCTGTATCGTATAATTGGTTTATCACATGGGCTTAGTAATATATTGATTTAGAGATATATGTATGTGCATGTGCATGGTAATGTTAACACTGTGTTTCTATGTTTGAACCTAATAAAAATTAAATAGAAAAAGAAAAAATTGTGAATGCTTTCAGTTTTTAAAAACTGTATTTTTTAATTTGTATTTCAAAAAAATAAATTTAAAAAAAAAACACACACTCAACTTTAATAAACTGTACTGTAGAAAAATTATACCAAGTTAGAGTGTGTTCCTGGACCCACTAACAAGCTATCTATGTTATGTAGGCAGCACTCACACAATCCTGAGAAGAAAACCATAGTACCTAGATTAGGATAGGGTTAATATGTGGAAGGGTAGGAACGTCCCGTTCTGACAGGCACACAGCCGTTTGTCAAATAAGTTAGGAGGCAGCCTGTGCACATCTGTCAGGTCATAGTGTCGGCATAAAGTTAGTCAGACTCCTACAGAGGCTCCAAAAAGTGCCGCCCCCTCCCAAGTTGCCGCCCTAGGCCCGTGCCTTGTCTGCCTAGGCGGTAATACGCCCCTGATTAAAATAAATACTAACTCTAATAATAAGAACAACTTTTCATCTCACCATGGTTGGAGACTCTGGAGAGAGTAGGTTCGTAGGACTTAACTCTTGAGAGGATCTTTTGACAGCTGATGAAAGCTTGGTAGTATCAGCAACTTCACCATTGGGCAGGAGGCCATCAGCAAACCAAACTCTCTTTTGCTCTTTCTGAACAATCCCTGCAGAAATCAAAATAACTGGCATCAGATGGTAAATGCACTGTGCTTGTTTGACCTACACAGCACAGCTAACTGGCTCTGGATGTATTTCATGTATAGACAGATTAACATGCACATCTAGCCTGTAAAGATACTAAATTTGATTTTGCTTGTACACAACAAACACCACAACATAAATAGACACAAAAAGGTTACAAAAAATAGAAAGATTACAGGACAGAAGATACAGGAGTGGACATGCAAATATGAAAAAATTAAAACTATTGAAATGGTTAACAAAACAGATTAAAAAAAAATACCTATACTCAACTCAACACAAGCCAAAAATATAGATGTATTTACAACAGAGCCATCTCACATTACAGAAGCATTCACTATGCAGAATTACTTTTAAAAGGGATATTAAACAGTAAAACAAAATGTATGCTTACCTTATAAATTATTTTCTTTTAAAATGATGAAGATCCACAGTCCTGCATAACATATGGGGTATATTTTCCGCCACTAGGGGGAGGTCAAGAACCCATATCAATGTTTAAAATCCCTCAAACCTCCCTTCTCACTATTAGTTTAACATATAGCCGAGTAGAGAATAGGAAACATACAGAGGTGTCATTAGTACTGTCGTAAACAGGTGGGGCCTGTGGACCATCATGATTTCAAAAATTTCTCAGGTAAGCATATATTTTTTTTATTATTTTTTTTATTTTTTTAAAAGGAAAAAAGAAGGATGATGGTCCACAGTCCTCCATAACATATAAGATTAACACCCAAGCAGATGGTCTTTGTTGGGGAAAGGGTGGGACAATTTCCTATGAAAAAGGAACAGATAAAGCAGACATTTGACCATTTAGGAAACTAGTGGACAAACCTTTAGTTTTTACAGGACGGTCTTGATAAGGGATTCTAGAAATCCTAAAGGAATACAAAAAAAACACCACTCAAAATATGTTGACAGATAAACTTTTCCTCCTTCAACAGGGGCCAGGGTTGAAGAGGCCGAAGAATCGCTCAAAGTTCCAATATGTTTATTGGTAACCTTGCCTCTAGAGGTGACCAAACTCCTTGCATTCTTCAAGAAACCCAGGCCGCCCCCCAGCCTTAGAGACTGGCGTCAGATTGTCTGACAGAGAAAACCCAAAAGTAAGTTGTTCCAAATGTAGCCAATTCTTTGACCACTGAGGTAGCAGACAATTAAAATGGTGTCAAGTGAAGAGGTGCAAAAGGAAATGTGTATGAAGCAGCTACCACAAGACCCACCACCTCCATGCAATGGAGCACTATGTAAGAAGACACACGCCCTCTGAATCTTTATTTTGCAAACTTCCGTCAGGAATTAGATGCATAAGTATTTAGTTTACTATGACTCCTATAAATGCTACTCTTATAACAGGATATAAGCAGTCAACAAGTGTGGAGGAGCCACACGAAACATGTCTGCAGTTGCCGTTAAGAGACCCCAGATTGCCAATACAGAGCTGAGGCTCTACTTGTTTTTATGTGTCCATAATAAAGAATAGCTTTTTTATCTTTAAACGTTACCCTGGCTGCTTGCTCCTTTCCTGTTTGAATGTGAAGCCCGGAAGTCACTGGGGATTTGCTGAATTGTTTGCGCCTTGGACGTAGGCACTCTTGCTGGGCTCCAAACAACGGAAGTGCAGGTACAGAGAGAAGTGCTAACTCTGAAGACATGCTGCTCGATGTCACGGACCCCCCCGGATTGGCAAGTGCCGATTTTTCTGTTTTTTAGGATATAAATGAGCTTTGGGTACATTGATTTTCCAACCAAGGTCTTGAAGGAAGACAGAAGCTTGTGAGTATGAGCAATAGCTAGTGACAGGAAATAGTCTTGCACTAGCTTGTCGTCCATATACGGTGCAACTGAAACGCCCTGAATTCTGATCACCGCCAAGATTTTATCCAACACAGAGTGGCAAACTAACAGTGTTTTGCAGAAATGCAAACCTCAGGAACTGAAAGTGATCCATGTGCATAGGGATGCACAGATATGCATTCATATGCCATAAACTGACCCTTTTGGATTAAGGGTAAAATAGTGTGAAATGTTCCCATTATACAAGTGGGAACCCTGACAAAAATATTTAGGGCTAATACATCTAGGAAAGGTGAAAGGTTTTACTCAATCTTTTCATTGTCCAGAGAGGCAACACTGGTACTAGGATTAATTATTCCTATATGCTCCAAATCCTTTTATAAAGGCTGCTGCCTTTGAAGGATTTCTGGCAACATGAGATAGGACTGCTGGTCAATATGGAAGACTCTGCTTCAAAGAGAACAAAAAGAATCAGTCTGGATATCCAAGCCATTTTTCCTGATGAATTCTAAATATATAGTCTGTACATGACATAAGCATCAGTATGTAGTATACATGTATATACTTAAGCATACACACATATTAAGCTTATCCTGTGGCCTTACTGACTAGAGAAGCACCACATAGACCAAAAAGGTACACAGTAAATACTTGTAAATCAATATCCAGAATATGCAGAAACTACGTATACTTGCAAAGTGAATACACAATGTACATTGCTAATGAAAATATTCATGAATTATGTTCAGTATCTGCATGATAAATGTATGTGCATACATATCAAATTACCCATACAATAGGTATAAAAAAAGAGATATCAATATATTTTCTCTCTAAAGTGTCTCCACTATTAATGAAAATATTCATGATTAATGTTCAGTATCTACATGATAGAACCTTTATGCATAGATAAAAATTACACATAACCTAGGTATAAAAGAAATACTAATAGACTTCCATCTCTAAATGATCTCCACTGTTGTACTAATGCCAGTAATATGCATAAAAGGTATATACCTATATTTTGAAAATATAATAATGTACATAACTGTACATGAATTACAATACTGTATAATATTCCAAAGAGCATAAAATGTACAATAGTATATAAAATGCAGACAGACAAAAAAAAAATGTATGCTTACCTGATAAATGTATTTATTTCCGGACATTGAGAGTCCACAACCTCATTCCAATTACTAGTGGGATATTCTCTACTGGCCAGCAGGAGGAGGCAAAGAGCACCCCAGCAGAGCTGTTAAGAATCACTTACCTATAACCCCCAGTCATTTGGCCAAAGGGAAATGGAAAAAAGAAACCACCACAAAAGGTGTGGAGGTGCCTGAAGTTTAACAAAAAATACTGTCTAATTTAAGGGTGGGGTCGTGGACTCTCCAT
The DNA here is from genome assembly GCF_027579735.1 of Bombina bombina. Classification (NCBI taxonomy): domain Eukaryota; kingdom Metazoa; phylum Chordata; class Amphibia; order Anura; family Bombinatoridae; genus Bombina; species Bombina bombina. The sequence continues at coordinate 204,630,829 of NC_069500.1, read as the reverse complement.
GTCCGGAAAGAATGAAATTTATCAGGTAAGCATACATTTTGTTTTATTTCCCAAGACATGGAGAGTCCACAACGTAATTTCAATTACTAGTGGGAACCAATACCCAAGCTAGAGGACACGGAATGAAAAGGGAGGGAGAACAAGACAGGCAGACCTAAACAGAAGGCACCACCGCTAGAAGAACCTTTCTCCCAAAAGAGGCCTCAGCCGCCTTGCAAATCTGTTCTATAAAAGCTTCATTTTTGAAAGCCCAAGAAGAGGAGACAGCCCTAGTGGAATGAGCCGTAATTCTCTCAGGAGGCTGCTGTCCAGCAGTCTCATACGCCAAACGAATCATACTTCAACCAGAGGGAAAGAGAAGTGGAGGTGGCCTTCTGACCCTTCCGCTTTCCTGAGAAACAAACAGGGCAAAAGACTGACGAAAATCCTTAGTAGCCTGTATGTAAAGTTTTAGAGCATGCACAACATCTAAATTATGCCAAAGACGTTCCTTATGAGAAGATGGATTAGACAAAGAGAAGGAACAACAATGTTATGATTAATGTTTCGATCCAAAACCACTTTAGGGAGAAACCCCAATATAGTACGAAGGACCGCCTTATCAGCATGAAAAATAAGGTAAGAGGAATCACACTGCAGCGCCAAGATATCAGAAACTCTGCGAGCAGAGGAAATAGCAATAAGGAACAAAACTTTCCAAGATAACAACTTAATATCTACAGAATGCATTGGCTCAAACAGAGCCTGTTGCAAAACTTTAACCACAAGGTTCAAGCTCCAAGGAGGAGCAACAGGTTTAAAAACAGGCCTGATTCTGACCAAGGCCTGACAAAAAGCTTGAACATCAGGCACATCCGCCAGACGTTTGTGTAAAAGAATAGACCTTCCTGGAGAAAATAAAATTCTAGGAATTCTGACCCTGCTCCAAGAGAAGCCTTTCGATTCACACTAATATAGGTATTTGTGCCATACCTTATGGTAAATCTTACGAGAAACCGGTTTGAGAGCCTGAAGCATGGTATCAATGACTGGCTCAGAGAATCCAAGTTTAGCCAAAACTAAGCGTTCAATCTCCAAGCAGTCAGCTTCAGAGAAATTAGATTTGGATGGAGAAAAGGATACAGAGTTAGAAGGTCCTTCCATCAGAGGTAACCTCCAAGGAGGAAGAGATAACCTCTTCACTAGGTCTGCAAACCAGATCCTGAAAGGCCATGCAGGAGCTATTAGAAAAACAGATGCTTTCTCTTGCTTGATACGAGCAATGACTCCTGGAAGGAGAGCAAAAGGAGGAAACCGGTATGCTAGACCGAAATCCAAAGGAACCGCCAGAGCATCTATCAGGGTGGCCTAAAGATCTCTTGACCTTGAACTGTACCTTGGAAGCTTGGTGTTCTGACAAGACGCCATCAGATCCAACTCCGGAACCCCCCCAGAGTTCTTTAAAAACACCTCCGGATGGAAAGCCCACTAACCGGGATGAAAAGTCTGTCTGCTCAAAAAAATCCGCCTCCCAATTGTCCACTTCTGGAATGTGGATGGCAGATAGGAGACAATCGTGAGCTTCCGCCCACTGTATAATACGGGTCACCTCCTTCATGGCCAAGGAACTCAGAGTTTCTCCCAGCTGGTTGATGTAAGCCACTGAGGTGACGTTGTTAAACTGGAATCTGATAAACCAGGCTAAATACAACTGAGGCTATCAAGGAATTCAAAAAATGCTCTCAACTCTAATATGTTTATGGGAAGAGAGGACTCCTCCCGAGTCCACAGGCCCTGAGCTTTTAACGAGCCCCAGACTGCTCCCCAGCCTAACAAGGTGGCATCCGTGGTCACATTTATCAAGGAGGGTCTCTGGAAGCATGTGCCCTGAGACAGATGATCCTGAGAAATTCACCACGAGAGTCTCTTGTTAAAGGATCCAAATCTATCCTCTGAGATATATCTGAATGGTCCCCATTCCATTGACTGAGCATGCATAGTTGCAGATATCTCTGATTAAATCGAGCAAAAGGAAGAATGTCCATGGAGGCAACCATCAGACCAATTACCTCCATGCATTGAGCCACTGATGGACGAACAGTAGACTGGAGAGAGGCATGAAGTGAGAAGTTTGGATTGTCTGACATCCGTCAGAAATGTTTTCATAGATAGGGAATCTATGATGGTCGCTAAGAAACACATCCTTGTAGCTGGAGCAAGGGAACTCTTTTCCAGATTCACTTTCCATCCGTTGGAATGTAGAAAAGACAACAAGATCTCTGTATGAGAGTTTGCTAGTTGAAATGATGACGCCTGAACCAAGATGTCGTCCAGGTAAGGCGCCACCGCAATTCCCTGAGACCTGACTGCCAAGAGAGCCCCCAGAACCATTGTGAAAATTCTGGGAGCTGTGGCAAGGCCAAACGGAAGAGCAACAAATTGAAAGTGCTTGTCTAGAAAAGCAAATCTCAGGAACTAATGATGATACCTGTGAATGGGAACATGAAGATACGTGCTCTATGGCCGTCATGAACTGACCCTCTTGGACCAAAGGAAGAATGGAACGAATTGTTTACATTTTGAAGGACGGTACCCTGAGAAATTTGTTGAGACATTTTAGATCTAAAATGGGTCGAAAAGTTCAATCTTTTTTGGAAACTACAAACAGATTTGAATAGAATCCTAGACCCTGTTCCCTTACTGGAACAATCACTCCCAGGGAGGAAAGGTCCTGAACGCAGCTTAAGAAGGCCTGTCTTTTTACCTGGTCTGCAGATAATCTTGAGAGGATGAATTTGCCCCGGGAGGATAAGTCTTGAATCCTATTTTGTAACCCTGAGATATGATGTGCACAGCCCAAGGGTCTGGGACATCACGTATCAAAGCTTGACGAAAAAAAGGAAAGTCTGCCCCCCACTTGATCCAATACCGGACCGGAGGCGAACCCTTCATGCTGATTTAGCCTCAGATGAAGGCTTCTTTGATTGCTTCCCCTTATTCCAAGGCTGATTGGATCTCCAAGAGGACTTGGACTGCTCCAGCTTGGAAAACTTTTGACCTTTGAAGTTACGAAAGGAACGAAAATTAGAATTTTGGTGTCATCTTCTTGTCTTGTGGTAGAAAAGACCCCTTTCCACCTGTAATTTCAGAAATGATCTCCAGACCAAGACCATAAAGGGTCTTACCCTTGTAAGGTAACGACAGGAGCATGGACTTAGAGGTAACATCAGCTGACCAAGATTTTAGCCACAGAGCCCTGCGAGCTAGAATAGTGAAGCCAGACATCTTGGCTCCCAGTCTAATGACTTGCATGTTGGCATCAGAGATAAAGGAATTGGCCAGCTTGAGAGCCTTGATCCTATCTTGGATCTCCTCTAAAATGAGCTCAGACAATGCATCACACCAATAAGATGCTACGCTTGCTACCGTAGCAATACAAACAGCAGGTTGCCATTGTAATCCCTGATGAATGTACATTTTCTTTAAACAAGCCTCCAGCTTTTTATCCATGGGATCCTTAAAAGAACAGCTATCCTCTAAAGGAAACGTGGTTCTCTTAGCCAGAGTAGAAATAGCTACTTCCACCTAAGGCACAGTGCGCCATGAGTCCCGAATGAAATCAGCAACAGGAAACATCTTTTTAAAAAATGGGAGAAGGGGAAAAACATAATTTATGTAAGAACTTACCTGATAAATTCATTTATTTCATATTAGCAAGAGTCCATGAGCTAGTGACGTATGGGATATACATTCCTACCAGGAGGGGCAAAGTTTCCCAAACCTTAAAATGCCTATAAATACACCCCTCACCACACCCACAATTCAGTTTAACAAATAGCCAAGAAGTGGGGTGATAAGAAAGGAGCGAAAGCATCAAAATAAGGAATTGGAATAATTGTGCTTTATACAAAAAAATCATAACCACCACAAAAAAGGGTGGGCCTCATGGACTCTTGCTAATATGAAAGAAATGAATTTATCAGGTAAGTTCTTACATAAATTATGTTTTCTTTCATGTAATTAGCAAGAGTCCATGAGCTAGTGACGTATGGGATAGCAGATACCCAAGATGTTGAACTTCCACGCAAGAGTCACTAGAGAGGGAGAGATAAAATAAAGACAGCCAATTCCGCTGAAAAAATAATCCACAAAGTTTTAATCTTATAATGAAAAAAACTGAAATCATAAGCAGAAGAATCAAACTGAAACAGCTGCCTGAAGTACTTTTCTACCAAAAACTGCTTCAGAAGAAGAAAACACATCAAAATGGTAGAATTTAGTAAAAGTATGCAAAGAAGACCAAGTTGCTGCTTTGCAATCAAAAGAAGCTTCATTCCTAAAAGCCCAGGAAGTAGAAACTGACCAAGTAGAATGAGCCGTAATCCTTTGAGGCGGGGATTTACCCGACTCTACATAAGCATGATGAATCATAGACTTTAACCAAGACGCCAAAGAAATGTCAAAAGCCTTCTGACCTTTCCTAGAACCAGAAAAGATAACAAAAAGACTAGAAGTCTTTCTGAAATCTTTAGTAGCTTCAACATAATATTTCAAAGCTCTTACTACATCCAACGAATGTAAAGGTCTCTCCAGAGAATTCTTAGGATTAGGACACAATGAAGGGACAAAAATTTCTCTACTAATGTTGTTAGAATTCACAACTTTAGGTAAAAAATTAAATGAAGTCCGCAACACCGCCTTATCCTGATGAAAAATCAGAAAAGTAGATTCACAAGAAAGAGCAGATAAATCAAACTCTTCTAGCAGAAGAGATGGCCAAAAGGAACAAAACTTTCCAGGAAAGTAATTTAATATCCAGAGAATGCATAGGTTCAAACGGAGGAGCCTGTAAAGCCCTTAGAACCAAACTGAGACTCCAAGGAGGAGAGATTGACTTAATGACAGGCTTGATACGAACCAAAGCCTGTACAAAACAATGAATATCAGGATGATTAGCAATCTTTCTGTGAAAAAGAACCGAAAGAGCAGAGATTTGTCCTTTCAAGGAACTTGCAGACAAACCCTTATCCAAACCATCTTGAAGAAATTGTAAAATTCTAGGAATTCTAAAAGAATGCCAAGAGAATTTATGTGAAGAACACCAAGAAATGTAAGTCATCCAGACTCGGTAATAGATCTTTCTAGACACAAATTTACGAGCTTGTAACATAGAATTAATCACTGAGTCAGAGAAACCTCTATGACTAAGTATTAAGCGTTCAATCTCCTTACCTTCAAATTTAATGATTTAAGATCCTGATGGAAAAATGGGCCTTGAGACAGAAGGTCTGACCTTAACGGAAGTGTCCAAGGTTGGCAACTTGCCATCCGAACGAGATCCGCATACCAAAACCTGTGTGGCCATGCTGGAGCCACCAGCAGTAAAAACAAACGCTCCATTAGGATTTTGGAAATCACTCTTGGAAGAAGAACTAGAGGCAGAAAGATATAAGCAGGTTGATAATTCCAAGGAAGTGACAACGCGTCCACCGCTTCCGCCTGAGGATCCCTGGATCTGGACAGATACCTGGGAAGTTTCTTGTTTAGATGAGAGGCCATCAGATCTATTTCTGGAAGCCCCCAAATTTGAACAATCTGAAGAAATACCTCTGGGTGAAGAGACCATTCGCCCGGATGTAACGTTTGGCGACTGAGATAATCCGCTTCCCAATTGTCTATACCTGGGATGTGAACCGCAGAAATTAGGCAGGAGCTGGATTCCGCCCATACAAGTATCCGAGATACTTCTTTCATAGCCTGAGGACTGTGAGTCCCCCCTTGATGATTGACATACGCCACGGTTGTGACATTGTCTGTCTGAAAACAAATAAACGATTCTCTCTTCAGAAGAGGCCAGAACTGAAGAGCTCTGGAAAATCGCACGGAGTTCCAAAATGTTGATTGGTAATCTCGCCTCCTGAGATTCCCAAATCCCCTGCCCTGTCAGAGATCCCCATACAGCTCCCCAACCTGAAAGACTCGCATCTGTTGAGATCACAGTCCAGGTTGGACGAACAAAAGAGGCCCCTTGAACTAAACTATGGTGATCTAACCACCAAGTCAGAGAAGATCAAACATTGGGATTTAAGGATATTAATTGTGATATCTTTGTATAATCCCTGCACCATTGGTTCAGCATACAAAGTTGGAGAGATCTCATGTGAAAACGAGCAAAAGGGATTGCGTCCGATGCAGCAGTCATGAGACTTAAAATTTCCATGCACAAAGCTACCGAAGGGAAAGATTGAGACTGAAGGTTTCGACAAGCTGAAACCAATTTCAGACGTCTCTTTTCTGTTAGAGAAAAAAGTCATGGACACAATCTATTTGGAAACCCAAAAAGGTTACCCGTGTCTGAGAAATCAAGGAACTCTTTGGTAAATTGATCCTCCAACCATGTCTTTGAAGAAACAACACAAGTTGATTCGTATGAGAGTCTGCAGAATGTAAAGACTGAGCAAGTACCAAGATATCGTCCAAATAAGGAAATACCGCAATACCCTGCTCCCTGATTACAGAAAGAAGGGCACCGAGAACCTTCGAAAAGATCCTTGGAGCTGTTGCTAGGCCAAAAGGAAGAGCAACAAACTGGTAATGCTTGTCTAGAAAAGAGAATCTCAGGAACTGATAATGGTCCGGATGAATTGGAATATGAAGATATGCATCCTGTAAGTCTATTGTGGACATATAATGCCCTTGCTGAACAAAAGGCAGAATAGTCCTTATAGTCACCATCTTGAATGTTGGTATCCTTACATAACGATTCAATATTTTTAGATCCAGAACTGGTCTGAAAGAGTTCTCTTTCTTTGGAACAATGAACAGATTTGAATAAAACCCCAGGACCTGTTCCAGAATTGGAACTGGCACAATTACCCCAGCTGACTCCAGATCTGAAACACATTTCAGAAACGCTTGAGCCTTTACTGGGTTTACTGGAATGCGTGAAAGAATCTTCTCACAGGCGGTCTTACCTTGAAACCTATTCTGTACCCTTGTGAAACAATGTTCTGAATCCAAAGACTGTAAATCAAATTGATCCAAACATCTTTGAAAAATCGTAACCTGCCCCCTACCAGCTGTGCTGGAATGAGGGCCGCACCTTCATGCGGATTTGGGAGCTGGTTTTAATTTTCTAAAAGGCTTGGATTTATTCCAGACTGAAGAAGGTTTCCAAACGGAAACTGTTCCTTTAGAGCAGTGCTTTCCAAACTGTGTGTCGGGACACACTAGTGTGTCGGCAGCAGTGTGTAGGTGTGTCCCTGCTTCAGCACAAATTTTTTAAATTTTTTATTTTTTTGGTTTCCGACTTTCTGCCTGCTATGCATATCACATGGTTGATATGTGATTGATACCTAGTGGGTCACAGATCATCTTAACCAATTGGCGCAGCTCAGTGGGAACTGAAACTATTCCCATTGGCGGCTTTGGCGGGACATTGGCTCCTGACTGCACGTGAAGTCTCCTTAATTGGCTCGTGACTGCATGTGTAGTCAGTGAGTGGGACAGCAGTGTGTTTGCAGCGCAGACAGTAGTCAATCGTACTCACGGAGCTCTGAGGGCGGCAGCTTAAATGCTGAGCTTAATTCAGAAGTCACAGTGTGGTATTTTTGCAGCTAGCTCCCAGTAGTGCATTGCTGTTCCTGTTCTTGATATATGGATAGGAAGTGGAAGCTTACAAATGCTTGATGATGAAATGTGCATGTCTTTATCTAATATTTCACCAAATATTCAGAAACTGTGTTCATCCTATCAACCTCATACACCCCATTAAAATAGTAAGTAGCTATTGGTGTTAATAAACTTATTTTTAATTCTTGCACATACATAATGTTACTTGTAAAAACATTTCATTATTATATAATTTATGTATGTGTCCGTATCTCTTAAAACAAGTTAATTTAATCTCCTTTTTGCTAATACAACTGAATTAATTACTGTGTCGCGAAATGATGTAGGTCTAAAAAGTGTGTCACCAACATGAAAAGTTTGGAAAGCTCTGCTTTAGAGGAAGGGTCAGGCTTTTGTTCCTTATTCTGACAAAAGGAACGAAAACAATTAGCAGCCCTATATTTACCTTTACATGTTTTATCCTGAGGTAAAAAGGCTCCCTTCCCCCCGTAACAGTTGAAATTATTGAGTCTAACTGAGAACCAAATAATTTATTACCTTGGAAAGAAAGAGAAAGCAAAGTTGACTTAGAAGTCATATCTGCATTCCAAGACTTAAGCCATAAAGCTCTTCTGGCTAAAATAGCTAAAGACATATACCTGACATAAATTCTAATGATATCGAAAATGGCATCACAAAAAGTTATTAGCATGTTGAAGGAGTTTAACAATGCTATAAGCATTATGGTCTGACACTTGTTGCGCTAAAGCCTCCAACCAGAAAGTTGAAGCTGCAGCAACATCAGCCAAAGAAATAGCAGGTCTAAGAAGATTACCTGAACATAAATAAGCCTTCATTAGAAAGGATTCAAGCTTCCTATCTAAAGGATCCTTAAACGAAGTACTATCTGCCGTAGGAATAGTAGTACGTTTAGCAAGAGTAGAGATAGCCCCATCAACTTTGGGGATTTTCTCCCAAAACTCTAATCTATCAGATGGCAAAGGGTACAATTTCTTAAACCTTGGAGAAGGAGTAAATGAAGTACTCAGACCATTACATTCCCTAGAAATTACTTCTGAAATAGCATCAGGAACTGGAAAAACTTCTGGAATAACTACATGGGGTTTGAAAACTGAATTTAAACGCTTAGTAGTTTTAATATCAAGAGGACTAGACTCCTCCATATCTAATGCAATCAACACTTCTTTAAGTAAAGAACGAATAAACTCCATCTTAAACAAATATGAAGATTTATCAGTGTCAATATCTGAGGTAGAATCTTCTGAACCAGAAAGATCCTCATCAGAAATAGATAAGTCAGAATGATGGCGGTCATTTAAAAATTCATCTGAAATATGTGAAGTTTTAAAAGACCTCTTACGTTTACTAGAAGGAGGAATAACAGACAGAGCCTTCCGAATAGAATTAGAAACAAATTCTTTAACATTAACAGGAACATCCTGAACATTAGATGTTGAAGGAACAACAACAGGTAATGGATTATTACTAATGGAAATGCTATCTGCGTTTGATAGCTTATCATGACAACTAACACAAACTACAGCCGGAGGAGCAGTTACCAAAAGTTTACAACAAATGCACTTAGCTTTGGTAGAACCGACATCAGGCAGCGCTTTTCCAGAAGTAGATTCTGATCCAGGGTCAGGTAGTGACATCTTGCAATATGTAAAAGAAAAAAAAAACATATAAAGCAAAATTATCAAATTCCTTAAATGGCAGTTTCAGGAATGGGAAAAAATGCAAAATGAAACAATGCTCTAGAAAACCAGGCGCCAAAGAAACATCCGCAATACACATACGTCAAAAATGACGTAATTACGTGAAAACTTCCGGCGCCAACTATGACGCCGGAAATGACAACATTTTTGCGCCAAAAAAGTCTCGCGCCAAGAATGACGCAATAAATAGAAGCATTTTCTGCACCCGCGAGTCTAACAGCCCGCAATTTTTGAAAAAAAGTCAATTGAAAATTTTAAGGTAAGAAAAATAAAATTTATATGCATTTTCCCAAAAAAATGAAAGTGACGGTCTGAATGAAGGAATACTGATTATCCTGAATAATGGCAAATATAAGTTTAAACACATATATTTAGAACTTTACATATAAAGTGCCCAACCATAGCTTAGAGTGTCATAAATAGAAATAAGACATACTTGCCCTAAGACACTCATCTACATATAGTAGATAGCCAAACCAGTACTGAAACGAGAATCAGTAGAGGTAATGGTATATAAAAGTATATCGTCGATCTGAAAAGGGAGGTAGGAGAAGAAATCTCTACGACCGATAACAGAGAACCTATGAAATAGATCCCCTAGAGGAAGACCATGGTATTCAAATAGGCAATACTCTCTTCACATCCCTCTGACATTCACTGCACTCTGAGAGGAAAACCGGGCTTCAGCCTGCTGCAAAGCGCATATCAACGTAGAATCTAGCACAAACTTACTTCACCACCTCCATGGGAGGCACAGTTTGTAAAACTGAATTGTGGGTGTGGTGAAGGGTGTATTTATAGGCATTTTGAGGTTTGGGAAAGTTTGCCCCTCCTGGTAGGAATGTATATCCCATACGTCACTAGCTCATGGACTCTTGCTAATTACATGAAAGAAATATCCCATTCCTGTGATATGATCTCCGACATGCGATCTGGAACAGGAAATACTTTCACGGAAGAAGGAACATTATAGTATTTATTAAGTTTACTAGACCTTTTAGGGTTGACAGCGACAGAAGGGTCGGAGTCGTCCAAAGTAGCCAGTACCTCCTTTAAAAAGTAAACAAATGTGTTAAAGCTTAAATCTTAAATTTACTTCTTCAGAATCAGTCAAAGGATTTACACTGTCAGAATCTGAGATCTCACCCTCAGAAGCTACCAAGGTATCCTCCTCATCCGACTTATAAGGGAGATCAACCCTCGCAGAAGAGGATGGAACAGACACCTTACTAGCAGAAATAGGATATGATTTCCTCTTGCACTTGGCAATGGGAAAGGCAGATAAAGCCACAGACACTGCAGAAGATATCTTTGCAGCAAAATCTGCAGGCAAATACACACCTCCAGGAGGCTGAGAGGAACTGCAGGGCACTGTATGTGAAAACATTGAGGCTTGGGACGTTTGAAGAGAAAGCTGTGGCATATGCTGAACAGCATTATCCTGAGACAATAGGCTCAGAAGGGAGTAATTATAAAAGTTTTAGGGTTCTAGCTAAACATGAGGAACAAAATTGCATAGGCAAAACAATTTGGGCCTCCAAACATAATAAACATGTGTCAAAGGAAACAGACTCCTGTTCCATGTCCATAGCTAAGATATTGCCCCAAAAATAAGATGCTAACGAAAAAGAGAAGTTACTTTAAGAAGGAAATGTAATCCTTCAAAAGTGCAACAATGCTAAATGTGCACAAGTAAAAAAAAAAAAAACCACTTGTATAACCCAGTGAGACTGAGGTGCCCTACCATAACCACTAGTAGATAAAAAAAGATGAAGGAAGAGCTCCAACACGGCTTCCACAGCTGCCACGGAGCACTCACTGAAAATGACACCGCTCTGCTCAGCGTACAGCGACAGAGCGGGCTGTCATGTGAACGGCAGCACAAGAAACTGCGCACCATCTAAAAGCGCCCAATCGAAATTTTAAGCAGCGTAAAACAGATACGATCATACAAACAGCCCATAATAATTAATAAAGGTTTAAAACGCTCAAACACTGTGCCCTTAGCGTTTCAATAAAGAATCAAGGAAACCTTCAGCCAAAGGAAACATCCCAACACAAATAAGGGAGGTATTAACTCCTTAGTCTCTCTACACATACTGATAGTGCCTGCACATTGCCCCAATAAATCCTTGACAAAGGACTGAATACATCACAATTTTATAATAATGCAGAAATAAACTCCTAAAAGTGCAAGTCTCCAATACCTAAAAGACAAAAGCACTTACCTGCATATCCAGCTGTTGGGCAGGAAGACAGCTTACAAGGTGTGAAAGGACACATACTCCTATCAGAGACCTGTAGAAAAAGAAAGAACAGAGTAACCAACTCTGGCTTTCTATAACAGGGGTAGCAACAATGTTAGAAGCAAGGCAAAGACAACCTCACCACCTTCTAACTGCTAAAAGCCACCACTACTCTTATTTAAGAGATTGACATGGACACAGCTAAACCGCAATCCATCCTTGCTTGCAGGGAAAAATACCCATAAAAGGAATAAATATTTCTTCAGACAACAATCTTCACATCCTCTATTAACAGAGGAAAAGAGAATGACTGTTGGTTATGGGTAAGGGAAGTGATACTTAACAGCTCTGCTGGGGTGCTTTTTGCCTCCTCCTGCTGGCCAGGAGAGAATATCCCACTAGTAATTGGAATGTCGTCGTGGACTCTCCATGTCTTAGAAAAGAAAAACTGTTTTACATTGACCTGACATAGTGGAACAAGCTTGTAAAACACAAGTAATTGTATGTGCAGGGAGGGTTATCCGTAAACTATTCCTCTAAAGTGCTAACATTTATATTACTGGGGACATATTCATTTTGTTCCATAACGTGTAATGACAGAATGTAGAGACACCAGACATACACATAAATAAATAAAAAACTCCTTTGACAATTTTATTGAAACGGCATTATATGCTCCCAGGCTCAAGACTGTAGCCAAAGTAACTCCCTGGCAGCACCTGCATGGGGAAGTGCTTAGAAAAAGGAATAACTCATTAAGTACTTTAGAAAACACTGTCCTATAATTAATTGAGCTGTTTTCTGCCTAGTAACAGCTCTGGAGTGAATACAAAGGCCTGGGAAGCTGAGGGGGCGGGACTACCCCCAGGAGAGAAGCCAGTGCCTCAAAGAAGGCTTAAAAGCCATTTTGAGTAATACAATTATATAAATGTGCACCAAGCATAATATAACTTTTCCCTTTAATAAAAAAACCCCAGTTTCCTCTATTGACCAGCTAACTGCACTGAGCAGTTTTCTTAAAGGGCCAGATAGCCATGTACTAAAAAGTGCATTAATATTTCCCCGAAGCGGTCAGAGGACTGAAGAGCTACAGTGGGGGGGGAGTGTGCCATGAGGAGGGCAAGCTAAGTCCCCAGACTATGCTGTACCTGTGTCAGAGTGCCTCCGGGCTGTGTGTCTGTATGCTGTGTAAAGTCACTTACCTTACACAGCACCCCTCCACTGGCTTAACAGGCATGTGAAATCCATGTCAATGCAGCTGCAGGAGTATCCAGTAGAGAGCCCATCCAGTGCAGGTACCACAGAGAATTGCCGTAGGAAATACCTGTGTCCCTCAGAGGGAGGCTAAGGACGAGTCCCTGCATCGCCTGAGGGTAGTTATGGCTGAAGTCCAATAGGGAAATACTGTGCACATAACAGGGTATTCCCATGTCCCTGTATCATTCAGCTGCTGTAAAGTTTCTCTTCTGTCTTCTTTGTGGATAATAATTCCCAGGGAATCTAGGCCTCACATTAGTCTGAGCTCCCAAATTTAAATCCATAAGCAAGTAACTTTATTCTCAACCAACTCCTATGAGGCCAAGAACAAAACTAAGAGAAAGAGAGGTGGGAGGGATTTTAAGCTCTGATATGGGTTTTTGACCTCCTTTTAGTGGTGGGAAATATATCCCATATGTTATGGAAGTCTGTGGACCATCATCATTTTACGAAATAAATACATGCTAGACATAATGTATTCAAAGCAAAGATAAGCCATACAATAGTTTCTAGATATATTTTTTACAATTACGTTAGTTGTTTAAATATTGAAGATATAACTGTAAAAGGTAATTACGTTAGTTGTTTAAATATTGAAGATATAACTATAAAGGTTTAGTTTCTAAAAAAGTAATGGACGCCTCCATGTTTCAACTTAACTTTCCCCTTATCTCTCTCTTTTACTGAGGACAATTTAGGGCCAGATAAAAATCATTCAAACACACATAGCTGTGTGGAAAACATAATTTATGCTTACCTGATAAATTCCTTTCTTCTGTTGTGTGATCAGTCCACGGGTCATCATTACTTCTGGGATATAACTCCTCCCCAACAGGAAATGCAAGAGGATTCACCCAGCAGAGCTGCATATAGCTCCTCCCCTCTACGTCAGTCCCAGTCATTCGACCAAGAATCAACGAGAAAGGAGTAACCAAGGGTGAAGTGGTGACTGGAGTATAATTTAAAAGATATTTACCTGCCTTAAAACAGGGCGGGCCGTGGACTGATCACACAACAGAAGAAAGGAATTTATCAGGTAAGCATAAATTATGTTTTCTTCTGTTATGTGTGATCAGTCCACGGGTCATCATTACTTCTGGGATACCAATACCAAAGCAAAAGTACACGGATGACGGGAGGGATAGGCAGGCTCATTATACAGAAGGAACCACTGCCTGAAGAACCTTTCTCCCAAAAATAGCCTCCGAAGAAGCAAAAGTGTCAAATTTGTAAAATTTGGAAAAAGTATGAAGCGAAGACCAAGTTGCAGCCTTGCAAATCTGTTCAACCGAGGCCTCATTCTTAAAGGCCCAAGTGGAAGCCACAGCTCTAGTGGAGTGAGCTGTAATTCTTTCAGGAGGCTGCTGTCCAGCAGTCTCATAGGCTAAACGTATTATGCTACGAAGCCAAAAAGAGAGAGAGGTAGCAGAAGCTTTTTGACCTCTCCTCTGTCCAGAATAAACGACAAACAGGGAAGAAGTTTGGCGAAATTCTTTAGTTGCCTGCAAGTAGAACTTGAGGGCACGAACTACATCCAAATTGTGTAGAAGACGTTCCTTCTTTGAAGAAGGATTTGGACACAAGGATGGAACAACAATCTCTTGATTGATATTCCTGTTAGTGACTACCTTAGGTAAGAACCCAGGTTTAGTACGCAGAACTACCTTGTCTGAGTGAAAAATCAGATAAGGAGAATCACAATGTAAGGCTGATAACTCAGAGACTCTTCGAGCCGAGGAAATAGCCATTAAAAACAGAACTTTCCAAGATAACAACCTTATATCAATGGAATGAAGGGGTTCAAACGGAACACCCTGTAAAACGTTAAGAACTAAGTTTAAACTCCATGGCGGAGCAACAGCTTTAAACACAGGCTTGATCCTAGCTAAAGCCTGACAAAAGGTCTGGACGTCTGGATTTTCTGACAGACGCCTGTGTAACAAGATGGACAGAGCTGAAATCTGTCCCTTTAATGAACTAGCTGATAAACCCTTTTCTAAACCTTCTTGTAGAAAGGACAATATCCTAGCGATCCTAACCTTACTCCAGGAGTAACCTTTGGATTCGCACCAGTATAGGTATTTACGCCATATTTTATGGTAAATCCTTCTGGTAACAGGCTTCCTAGCCTGTATCAGGGTATCAATAACCGATTCAGAAAAACCACGTTTTGATAAAATCAAGCGTTCAATTTCCAAGCAGTCAGCTTCAGAGAAGTTAGATTTTGATGTTTGAATGGACCCTGTATCAGAAGGTCCTGTCTTAGAGGTAGAGACCAAGGCGGACAGGATGACATGTCCACTAGATCTGCAAACCAAGTCCTGCGTGGCCATGCAGGCGCTATTAGAATCACTGATGCTCTCTCCTGTTTGATTTTGGCAATCAATCGAGGAAGCAGCGGGAAGGGTGGAAACACATAAGCCATCCCGAAGTTCCAAGGTGCTGTCAAAGCATCTATCAGAACCGCTCCCGGATCCCTGGATCTGGACCCGTAGTGAGGAAGTTTGGCGTTCTGGCGAGACGCCATGAGATCTATCTCTGGTTTGCCCCAACGTCGAAGTATTTGGGCAAAGACCTCCGGATGAAGTTCCCACTCCCCCGGATGAAAAGTCTGGCGACTCAAGAAATCCGCCTCCCAGTTCTCCACTCCCGGGATGTGGATTGCTGACAGGTGGCAAGAGTGAGACTCTGCCCAGCGAATTATCTTTGATACTTCCATCATTGCTAGGGAGCTTCTTGTCCCTCCCTGATGGTTGATGTAAGCTACAGTCGTGATGTTGTCCGACTGAAACCTGATGAACCCCCGAGTTGTTAATTGGGGCCAAGCCAGAAGGGCATTGAGAACTGCTCTCAATTCCAGAATGTTTATTGGAAGGAGACTCTCCTCCTGATTCCATAGTCCCTGAGCCTTCAGAGAATTCCAGACAGCGCCCCAACCTAGTAGGCTGGCGTCTGTTGTTACAATTGTCCAGTCTGGTCTGCTGAATGGCATCCCCTTGGACAGGTGTGGCCGATAAAGCCACCATAGAAGAGAATTTCTGGTCTCTTGATTCAGATTCAGAGTAGGGGACAAATCTGAGTAATCCCCATTCCACTGACTTAGCATGCACAATTGCAGCGGTCTGAGGTGTAGGCGTGCAAAAGGTACTATGTCCATTGCCGCTACCATTAAGCCGATCACCTCCATGCATTGAGCTACTGACGGGTGTTGAATGGAATGAAGGACACGGCATGCATTTTGAAGCTTTGTTAACCTGTCTTCTGTCAGGTAAATCTTCATTTCTACAGAATCTATAAGAGTCCCCAAGAATGGAACTCTTGTGAGAGGAAAAAGAGAACTCTTCTTTTCGTTCACTTTCCATCCATGCGACCTTAGAAATGCCAGAACTAACTCTGTATGAGACTTGGCAGTTTGAAAGCTTGAAGCTTGTATTAGAATGTCGTCTAGGTACGGAGCTACCGAAATCCCTCGCGGTCTTAGTACCGCCAGAAGGGCACCCAGAACCTTTGTGAAGATTCTTGGAGCCGTAGCCAATCCGAATGGAAGAGCTACAAACTGGTAGTGCCTGTCTAAGAAGGCAAACCTTAGATACCGGTGATGATCTTTGTGAATCGGTATGTGAAGGTAAGCATCTTTTAAATCCACTGTGGTCATGTATTGACCCTTTTGGATCATGGGTAAGATTGTCCGAATAGTTTCCATTTTGAACGATGGAACTCTTAGGAATTTGTTTAGAATCTTTAAATCTAAGATTGGCCTGAAAGTTCCCTCTTTTTTGGGAACCACAAACAGGTTTGAGTAGAACCCTTGTCCTTGTTCCGACCGCGGAACCGGATGGATCACTCCCATTAATAACAGATCTTGTACACAGCGTAGAAACGCTTCTTTCTTTATCTGGTTTGTTGACAACCTTGACAGATGAAATCTCCCTCTTGGGGGAGATAATTTGAAGTCTAGAAGGTATCCCTGAGATATGATCTCTAGCGCCCAGGGATCCTGAACATCTCTTGCCCAGGCCTGGGCGAAGAGAGAAAGTCTGCCCCCCACTAGATCCGATCCCGGATCGGGGGCTCTCGGTTCATGCTGTCTTTGGGGCAGCAGCAGGTTTCCTGGCCTGCTTGCTCTTGTTCCAGGACTGGTTAGGCTTCCAGCCTTGCCTGTAACGAGCCACAGCTCCCTCCTGTTTTGGTGCAGTGGAGGTTGATGCTGCTCCTGTTTTGAAATTCCGAAAGGGACGAAAATTAGACTGTCTAGCCTTAGTTTTGGCTTTGTCTTGAGGTAGGGCGTGGCCCTTACCTCCTGTAATGTCAGCGATAATTTCTTTCAAACCGGGCCCAAATAAAGACTGCCCCTTGAAAGGTATATTAAGTAATTTGGACTTAGAAGTAACATCAGCTGACCAGGATTTTAGCCACAGCGCCCTGCGTGCCTGTATGGCGAATCCTGAGTTCTTAGCCGTAAGTTTGGTTAAATGTACTACGGCCTCCGAAATGAATGAATTAGCTAGTTTAAGGACTCTAAGCCTGTCCGTAATGTCGTCTAGCGTAGATGAACTAAGGTTCTCTTCCAGAGACTCAATCCAAAATGCTGCCGCAGCCGTAATCGGCGCGATACATGCAAGGGGTTGCAATATAAAACCTTGTTGAACAAACATTTTCTTAAGGTAACCCTCTAATTTTTTATCCATTGGATCTGAAAAGGCACAGCTATCCTCCACCGGGATAGTGGTACGCTTAGCTAAAGTAGAAACTGCTCCCTCCACCTTAGGGACCGTTTGCCATAAGTCCCGAGTGGTGGCGTCTATTGGAAACATCTTTCTAAATATTGGAGGGGGTGAGAACGGCACACCGGGTCTATCCCACTCCTTAGTAACAATTTCAGTTAGTCTCTTAGGTATAGGAAAAACGTCAGTACTCGCCGGTACCGCAAAGTATTTATCCAACCTACACAGTTTCTCTGGTATTGCAACGGTGTTACAATCATTGAGAGCTGCTAAGACCTCCCCTAGTAATACACGGAGGTTCTCCAATTTAAATTTAAAATTTGAAATATCTGAATCCAATCTGTTTGGATCAGAACCGTCACCCACAGAATGAAGCTCTCCGTCCTCATGCTCTGCAAGCTGTGACGCAGTATCAGACATGGCCCTAGTATTGTCAGCGCACTCTGTTCTCACCCCAGAGTGATCACGCTTGCCTCTTAGTTCTGGTAATTTAGACAAAACTTCAGTCATAACAGTAGCCATATCTTGTAATGTTATCTGTAATGGCCGCCCAGATGTACTAGGCGCCATAATATCACGCACCTCCCGGGCGGGAGATGCAGGTACTGCCGCGTGAGGCGAGTTAGTCGGCATAACTCTCCCCTCGCTGTTTGGTGAAATTTGTTCACATTGTACAGATTGACTTTTATTTAAAGTAGCATCAATACAGTTAGTACATAAATTTCTATTGGGCTCCACCTTGGCATTGGAACAAATGACACAGATATCTTCCTCTGAGTCAGACATGTTTAACACACTAGCAATAAACTTGCAACTTGGTTATAATCTTTTTTAGCAAAAACGTACTGTGCCTCAAAGAGGTACTAAACGATTAAATGACAGTTGAAATAATGAACTGAAAAACAGTTATAGCATCAAACTTTAAAACAACACAACTTTTAGCAAAGGTTTGTTCCCATTAGTAAAATAACAATAATTAAATTTGACATAAAAATTACAGAGCAACGTTTTTATTCACAGTCAATATAAAATTCTCACAGCTCTGCTGAGAGAATCTACCTCCCTCCAAAGAAGTTTGAAGACCCCTGAGATCTGTCAGAGATGAACCGGATCATGCAGGAAATATAAGAGTAACTGACTTGAATTTTTTGATGCGTAGCAAAGAGCGCCAAAAACGGCCCTCCCCCTCACACACAGCAGTGAAGAGAAACGAAACTGTCACAATTAAAACCAAACAACTGCCAAGTGGAAAATAATGCCCAAATATTTATTCACTCAGTACCTCAGAAATGTAAACGATTCTACATTCCAGCAAAAACGTTTAACATGATAAATACTTATTAAAAGGATTAGTGACTTTTAACAGAGTAGTTCCGGTGAAATACCATCCCCAGAATACTAAAGTGTATACATACATGTCATTATAACGGTATGGCAGGATTTTCTCATCAATTCCATTCAGAAAATAAAAACTGCAACATACCTCAATGCAGATTCATCTGCCCGCTGTCCCCTGATCTGAAGCTTTTACCTCCCTCAGATGGCCGAGAACAGCAATATGATCTTAACTACTCCGGTTAAAATCATAGTAAAAAACTCTGGTAGATTCTTCCTCAAACTCTGCCAGAGAAGTAATAACACGCTCCGGTGCTATTGTAAAATAACAAACTTTTGATTGAAGTCATAAAAACTAAGTATAATCACCATAGTCCTCTCACACATCCTATCTAGTCGTTGGGTGCAAGAGAATGACTGGGACTGACGTAGAGGGGAGGAGCTATATGCAGCTCTGCTGGGTGAATCCTCTTGCATTTCCTGTTGGGGAGGAGTTATATCCCAGAAGTAATGATGACCCGTGGACTGATCACACATAACAGAAGAAACCCTCTTTATTTTTACTTACTTTAACAATCCTATGTTCCACAATCTCTTTTAATGCCCATTTTATATCTATCCCTAATTGTCCTCAGCAGGAGATAGATAAGCGGAAAGGTTAAGTTAAAAAAATTATGGTACCCATTACATCATAGAAACAGTGTTGTGCGACTAGCACAGCAGACTGCATCAGAGGAGAGTTTCCACTTGGGACCTCCAGTGCTTGGGACCTTAAGTACTGCTGTGTGTTTAACCCCTTTACAGGGGTTAAAAACATAGCATTAAAGGGTCACTAGTCATAAAATAACATGTTCTAACAAATTAGAGCATGTCATTTTTTGACTAAAATGGCCCACTCTAAGGCATTCTCTAAACATCAACAAAAACACTTTTTTCTTACTCTGATTTACTTGAGCTATAGGAACAATAAAGTCAAGGCTTTTTTTAAATTCTTCTTACCTGATGAATTCATTTATTTTATGGTGTTGAGAGTCCATGGTCAATTACTCCTGGAATTCAACTCCTGGCCACTAAGAGGAAGCTAAGATTCCCAAAGCTTCCATCAGCACAATCCCTCCCACCTCTCTGCCAGTCTGACATATAGTCAAGCAAGGAGAAGTATAAAAAAAAGGTAGGAAAGGACAAAGTAAGGAAAATAAGGTGCAAACAAGAATTGCCAGCGGGGAAAAAAAATTATAAAATGGACGGGGGTCGTGGACTCTCACCTCCACGAAATAAATTAATCAGTTAAGAAAAAATGTGTTTTATTTCATAAGCTGGTAAGAGTCCACAATCCATTACTCCTGGGAACTTATAACCAAGCTGTGTAGTCCACAAGTGCATGGAGGATTTTACTACCAAAGAGCTCTTTAAAAGAAGCAAAAACATAAAAGTGGCAGAAATTAGTAAAGGTATGCAAGGATGAGCATGTTGCTGCCTTGAAAATTTGTTCAACATAAGCCTCATTTTTGAAAACCCAGGAAGTGGAAACTGATCTATTAGAATGGGCTGTAAAGTGTTTTGGATGAGACTTTCCTGCATCCAAAAGAGCGATTAAAAAGTTAGATAGCAGATAAAACGGCACAGACAGTTTTAAGTTTATGCAGGAAAGCACACATTCAGGGATATTAAAAAGCAAAATCCAAGAAAACAAGGAGGCCTTTATAGATACCGAAGACCGAAAAACCTTACAGTGGCAAAACAGATATTCTTAAACAAAAGATAGAAATAAAAAATATTAAAGTTGTGCCACAAACAAAAATCATCCTGTCTAACATTAAGAGGTTCCCCAGCACATTTAATTACCCACATACAGGTATACCTCACTTTACAGCACTTCGCTAATACAGCTCTTTGTGGAGCTGAAGTTTAACCTCCAAGGATTTTGAAACAGTGCTGTAATCTTCGCGAGATTGTGAGAAAAGTGACTGGCACCATTTTCTTATGATTAGTGCACTCTGTTTACTGCATTACAGTGCAATCTGTGTCTCAGTGATATAATATGGCAAATTTTACTACAGTAATTGTCACTATTTTACAGGTACAGTATTTATTGAATACTGTGTTGCGCAAGTGTTAAACTAAACATAGCAGCCCTTATATACAGTGAGTATAATCTATATATATATATATATATATATATATATATATATATATATATATATATATATATATATATATATATATATATATATATATATACACACATCAACCAGTTGGATAAACAAAATGTCAGAACTTTTATTCTATACAATATGATAAAATAATAAAATGTACATATTAAACCAACGGTGGTAAATAATAAGTAGATAAGGTATTATAACCTACAATTCTATAAAGCTATATGCGCATAGGATAAGAAAGACATATAATAAGTGGTAATATATAAAAAAAATATAAAAATGTAATGCCAATCTCCTCAATAAGTATTCACAAAAAACTGATGATACTTCCAGATTATCCAAAGGCAGGATACATAATTCTATAGGATCGCTTTCAGCAAGTTAAATAGTCACATATGTATCAGTTCGTAGATGTTGAAAAAAGAAAAAAAAAAAAAAAAGGCTACAAAGTAGGTTTTACATATTAGGTGTAATTACCCTTTTTGTCTGGTAATATTCAAAAAGGCTGTAGGTCTTCTTACCCCACAAACATACCACTTTTAACGGCTCGTTTTTCACCTCCCAGTACCTTACAAAGACGGCTGTAGCGGTGTGTGCCTCATGCGAGTATCTCACTTGCTTCCGGGTTTCGGGTCTCTGATGTCACCTAGGTAGGGATTAGCCAATCACGGGTAGTTTCTTTCTTTCAAACTCTGTGCTGATGCCTGTGCGTGATGATGCCTTTATATGTTTCCAAAGTAGAATGTCCTCCCTTCTTCTTCATAGAGCGCTCTATCAAGGGATTAGTGTGTAGGTAGAGTTCCAACAAGTCTCATCTACGCGTTTCAGCTTCCTTGGAAGCCTTTATCAAGATGAATTGTTTGATCTAAGGCTTGCTCTTATAGCCCAGCATTTTTGTTCATGGTGGAGTGGCTACAACATGAGTTTCAGATTAAATCATCAAAATGTTGGAAAATTAGATGAAATATCTTTTAAATAGACACATAGTGTATAGAGGAGTGGCATAATCGATGTACAAAAAAACAAACATACAAAGGAGTGGCAAAAAGATGTATAAATGAATAATAAAATTGATTAAAATTTTTTTTAAATTAATTAATAAATATCCTTATATATGGTACAAGGCAGAGGATTTTTTTTATAGAAATTCTAATATCATGGTACATTGACTACAATAGAGAGATAGTAATAATTTAAAAAAATTTAATTTTGCGGTTTTCTTTAAAAGGGGAAGCGACATGCAGTAATTGCATAGATAAAAATATTTATTTAGAAGGAAAATAAACCAATGGTCACTATAATGGAAACAGAATGCAATATAATTCCATCATAAGAGGACTCCATATTATATAATTACAAATATGGAAAAAAAATATATGTAATAATAAAAAAAATAAAATGAAATAAACTAAAATAGTGAACTATGAGAAAGAAGGTTCATATATACATATACTTAGAAGTGGTTAGTCTATGTTATCATATGGTAGAAGGTGATGTATTAATAAATGTAATATCTTAGAGACAGTGAGAAAAAAATTCTATGGTTTAAATAAAACGGCTTTAGATCCAGTTTGGCATTTAGTCCATCAGGTGTCAGACTTCCAAATTCAAAAATTAATTTGGCTTCTTGGTAAAGCATTTCTTTTTCAAAATCACCTCTCCAGTTTTTTTCAACTTTCTTAATCCCCCAATATTGGAATCTGGAAATATTGCTAATATGTTCTTCCAAGAAATGTTTTGAAAGTAAGTGCCCTTTAAATCCATGTGTGATGTTATACATATGTTCTCTTATTCGATCTCGTAAAATTCTTTGGGTTTGTCCTAAGTATTGTCTTTTACATGGACACTGGATGAGATATATGATGCCTTTACTTAAATATCCTTAGATATGGTACAAGGCAGAGGAAAAATTTTTATTAATTAATTTTAAAAAAAAATTAATAATCAATTTTATTATTCCTTTATACAGTACATCTTTTTGCCACTCCTTTGTATGTTTTTTGTACATCAATTATGCCACTCCTCTATACACTATGTGTCTATTTAAAAGATATTTCATCTAATTTTCCAACATTTTGATGAATTAATCTGAAACTCATGTTGTAGCCACTCCCCCATGAACAAAAATGCTGGGCTATAAGAGCAAGCCTTAGATCAAACAAGTCATCTTGATAAAGGCTTCCAAGGAAGCTGAAAAGCGTAGATGAGACTTGTTGAAACTCTACCTACCCACTAATCCCTTGATACAGAGCGCGCTATGAAGAAGAAGGGAGGACATTCTACTTTGGAAACATATAAAGGCATCATCACACACAGGCATCAGCATGGAGTTTGAAAGAAAGAAACTACCTGTGATTGGCTAATCCCTACCCAGGTGACATCAAAGACCCAAAACCCGGAAGCAAGTGAGATACTCGCACGAGGCGCAAGCTGCTACAGCCATCTTTGTAAGGTACTGGGAGGTGAAAAACAAACCGTTTGTGGGGTAAGAAGACCTACAGCATTTTTGAATATTACCAGACAAAAAGGATAATTACACCGAATATCTAAAACCTAATTGTAGCCTTTTTTTTCAACCTCTACGAACTGATACATATGTGACTATTTTACTTGCTGAAAGCGATACTACTGACACATAGAATTATGTATCCTGCCTTTGGATAATCTGGAAGTATCATCAGAGTTTTTTGTGAATACTTATTGAGGAGATTGGCATTACATTTTTATATATTACCACTTATTATATGTCTTTTTTTCTTATCCTATGCGCATATAGCTTTATAGAATCGTAGATTATAATACCTTATCTACTTGTTATTTACCACCGGTGGTTTATTATGTAAACTTTATTATTGTATCATATTATATATTGTATATTGTATAGAATAAAAAGTTCTGACATTTTGTTTATCCAAATGGTTGATGTGTTTTTGCTTTTAGCACTTCTTTTTGTTTATTCTAATTATTTTTGAGAAGATTGTAGAGATCTTTTCTTTTAAGTTGCCTTAACACATAGAGAGTTGTTTAATTCTATTTGTGTTTGTTCCAAAAGGAAGCTAAAACTGCCTTGTTTCCCTTTAAGGCGGTTTTCACTTTACAGCGGGGCTCCGGTTCCTAACCCACTGTATAAGCGGGGTATACCTGTACATTATTTCAGTCACACAAAAGGCTACAGTATGTGAAGTGGTGTATATCTTTCTCATAATTTTGTCACCTGGCTATGGCAGGTGGGCTATGTGAGTGCAAAAGTGACATAAGTATTTACCTGAAACTGCACCCACTCCACTGTACTTACAAACTGCTGAAATGACAGCTACAGTAGAGAGCCCATCCACTGATGTGTATCTCACAGCAGAGGATTGCTGTAAGGAGTATCTCAACAACCCAATAGGAGAAGGCAAAGGGACCAGTCCCTGGAACACCTGCGGCAGGCTTATGACTAACTCCTACACTCCACCCTACAATATTCCCTCTGTCTTTCTGTAGCAGCTCTCTGAAGGAAAAAAATGGGCCTCAAATCAGTCTGAGGACCCCTCTCAATGAATAAACTTAAGAGCACCTCAATTCTTCACCTGCCTGGGAAACAAATATTAGACTGGCATACCAGAGAGAAGAGAGGGATAAAGTGCTCTTGGAAGCTTTGGTAATCTTTGCCTCCTCCTCCTAGTGGCCAGGATTTGATTCCCAAGAGTAATGGATTGCTGACTCTCTACCATAAGAAAGAAAAATAAACTGCCTTCTTTAATTTAAATAGGATTTTTTAAAATAAAAACTAGATTCTATTTAAGATACATCATAATCAAAAAGGTTATTCATCATGAAATAAGGATTAGTTCTTAATTGTGTAGCATGAGGCTAAATATTCACGGCTGTAATGTTTAATTTTTGGTAAACTAAAGGGAAATTCAGGTCAAAATTTAAATGCACATAGATGAATTACATCTTTCATTATAAACAGATTTGCAATATAAATGTATAGGCAAGAATACCTCTAATAAAAGTTATCACTGTTTTAGTGTTATTTTTCTCTGCACGTGAAAAATAGCTAGATAGTGTCAGTCCAACAGCATTTTAAATACTGCAGCTGCTCAGAACGACATGTCAGCAAATAAATTAAAGGGACATGAAACTCCAAATGTTTCTTTCATGATTCATATACAGAATACAATTTTAAAAATGTTTCCAATTTACTTCTATTATCAAATTTGATTTGTTCTTTTGTTATTCTTTGTTGAAGAGATAGATAGGTAGCGTGCACGTCTGGAGCACTACGTCACAGAAAACAGTGCTGCCATCTAGTTGCTAATCTCTTGCCAATGTATAACTGTTGCCATATTGTGCTGCAGACACATGCATGCTCCTGAACTTACCTTTCTGCTTGTCAACAAAGGATAACAAGAAAACAAAGAAAACTTAATAGACCTACATTGGAAATGTGTTTATAATTATATTTTTTATTTGAATCATGAAAGAAAGAAAAAAATGGGTTTTATGTCCCTTTGAAGGGACAGTGCACAGTAAAATTGTTTTTCCCTTAAAGCGAATGTAAATTTTAATGCTAAAATGCCAGTTTTTTAAAAATTTGATTAAAAACAGGGGCACTTTAATTCATATACATTTCACTCGTGTTGTGAAAAAATACCTTTAAACTTGACAGCAGCTCCAGCTTCTCCCGGTCGTTGCAAGCCATTTCTGGCGTCAGAAATGACGGATCGGTCATCCTCCATCTGATTCAACGCCGTGATTGGAGGAAGCCGGATTCCTCATTTTAGACCCAGGAAGAGGCTGTGCGACGACCTGGGGAAGCTGGAGCAGCTGTCTAGTTTAAAGGTATTTTTTCACAACAAGTGAAATGTAAATTTTGATGAATTAAAGTGCCCCTGTTTTTAATCAAATTTTTTAAAACCGGGGACTTTAGCATCAAAATGTACATTCACTTTAATGTATTTAGGTTCATTTGTAGATATTAAATTGCTGGTTTTGTGCTTTGAAACCACAGCCTGTTGAAATGGGTTGCCTTGGCAGGTAAAATGAGATCTTATTATGTTATCACTTTGTGTACACACACTTACTTCCTTATCATTGTGTCTGTAAACCAAACCTCAATACTTAGGGAGGACAATGGTCATTTTATTAGTTATCTCTTCCACACCCCACCAGGAGTGTAATTTCTTCTGCTGGCTGTGTTTACATAGCCTGTCAATTTTAAAGTGATGGTAAACTCCTATTAGGTTGAATATAATAATATTACAATAATGCCAACCGCATAAAAAATTAAAATTGATACTTTTAGTATATTTATTTATATTTCTAAATGTGTCTTGTCGCTTCTAAGCTTCGCCCCTCTAACTTCTAGACTAAAATCTTTGTAACGTGTATTGCGGTCCCACCCGCTCTACACATCAGAGCCTCTGCTCACTCCCAACATGGCTTTTAAATAGCGCATGTGCAGTGGTTTAAAAGACTTATACCAAGTAAACATTTAGTCATGACGACATCCAATGTTTACTTGCTATACATAAAAAAAAAAAAAACGGAATGACAGTGAGTCAGCGAGCTATCGTTAGCTTAAAAACAAAAACAAAACAAAAAAACAGAATTTATGTTTACCTGATAAATTTCTTTCTCCAACGGTGTGTCCGGTCCACGGCGTCATCCTTACTTGTGGGATATTCTCTTCCCCAACAGGAAATGGCAAAGAGCCCAGCAAAGCTGGTCACATGATCCCTCCTAGGCTCCGCCTACCCCAGTCATTCGACCGACGTTAAGGAGGAATATTTGCATAGGAGAAACCATATGGTACCGTGGTGACTGTAGTTAAAGAAAATAAAATATCAGACCTGATTAAAAAAACCAGGGCGGGCCGTGGACCGGACACACCGTTGGAGAAAGAAATTTATCAGGTAAACATAAATTCTGTTTTCTCCAACATAGGTGTGTCCGGTCCACGGCGTCATCCTTACTTGTGGGAACCAATACCAAAGCTTTAGGACACGGATGAAGGGAGGGAGCAAATCAGGTCACCTAAATGGAAGGCACCACGGCTTGCAAAACCTTTCTCCCAAAAATAGCCTCAGAAGAAGCAAAAGTATCAAACTTGTAAAATTTGGTAAAAGTGTGCAGTGAAGACCAAGTCGCTGCCCTACATATCTGATCAACAGAAGCCTCGTTCTTGAAGGCCCATGTGGAAGCCACAGCCCTAGTGGAATGAGCTGTGATTCTTTCGGGAGGCTGCCGTCCGGCAGTCTCGTAAGCCAATCTGATGATGCTTTTAATCCAAAAAGAGAGAGAGGTAGAAGTTGCTTTTTGACCTCTCCTTTTACCTGAATAAACAACAAACAAGGAAGATGTTTGTCTAAAATCCTTTGTAGCATCTAAATAGAATTTTAGAGCGCGAACAACATCCAAATTGTGCAACAAACGTTCCTTCTTTGAAACTGGTTTTGGACACAGAGAAGGTACGATAATCTCCTGGTTAATGTTTTTGTTAGAAACAACTTTTGGAAGAAAACCAGGTTTAGTACGTAAAACCACCTTATCTGCATGGAACACCAGATAAGGAGGAGAACACTGCAGAGCAGATAATTCTGAGACTCTTCTAGCAGAAGAAATCGCAACTAAAAACAAAACTTTCCAAGATAATAACTTAATATCAACGGAATGTAAGGGTTCAAACGGAACCCCCTGAAGAACTGAAAGAACTAAATTGAGACTCCAAGGAGGAGTCAAAGGTTTGTAAACAGGCTTGATTCTAACCAGAGCCTGAACAAAGGCTTGAACATCTGGCACAGCTGCCAGCTTTTTGTGAAGTAATACCGACAAGGCAGAAATCTGTCCCTTCAGGGAACTTGCAGATAATCCTTTTTCCAATCCTTCTTGAAGGAAGGATAGAATCCTAGGAATCTTAACCTTGTCCCAAGGGAATCCTTTAGATTCACACCAACAGATATATTTTTTCCAAATTTTGTGGTAAATCTTTCTAGTCACAGGCTTTCTGGCCTGAACAAGAGTATCGATAACAGAATCTGAGAATCCTCGCTTCGATAAAATCAAGCGTTCAATCTCCAAGCAGTCAGCTGGAGTGAAACCAGATTCGGATGTTCGAACGGACCCTGAACAAGAAGGTCTCGTCTCAAAGGTAGCTTCCAAGGTGGAGCCGATGACATATTCACCAGATCTGCATACCAAGTCCTGCGTGGCCACGCAGGAGCTATCAAGATCACCGACGCCCTCTCCTGCTTGATCCTGGCTATCAGCCTGGGGATGAGAGGAAATGGCGGGAACACATAAGCTAGTTTGAAGGTCCAAGGTGCTACTAGTGCATCCACTAGAGCCGCCTTGGGATCCCTGGATCTGGCCCCGTAGCAAGGAACTTTGAAGTTCTGACGAGAGGCCATCAGATCCATGTCTGGAATGCCCCACAGGTGAGTGACTTGGGCAAAGATTTCCGGATGGAGTTCCCACTCCCCCGGATGCAATGTCTGCCGACTCAGAAAATCCGCTTCCCAATTTTCCACTCCTGGGATGTGGATAGCAGACAGGTGGCAGGAGTGAGACTCCGCCCAAAGAATAATTTTGGTTACTTCTTCCATCGCTAGGGAACTCCTTGTTCCCCCCTGATGGTTGATGTACGCAACAGTCGTCATGTTGTCTGATTGAAACCGTATGAACCTGGTCCTCGCAAGCTGGGGCCAGGCCTGGAGAGCATTGAATATCGCTCTCAGTTCCAGAATATTTATCGGTAGAAGAGATTCTTCCCGAGACCAAAGACCCTGAGCTTTCAGGGATCCCCAGACCGCGCCCCAGCCTATCAGACTGGCGTCGGTCGTGACAATGACCCACTCTGGTCTGTGGAACATCATCCCTTGAGACAGATTGTCCAGGGACAGCCACCAACGGAGTGAGTCTCTGGTCCTCTGATTTACTTGTATCTTCGGAGACAAGTCTGTATAGTCCCCATTCCACTGACTGAGCATGCACAGTTGTAATGGTCTTAGATGAATGCGCGCAAAAGGAACTATGTCCATCGCCGCCACCATCAACCCGATCACTTCCATGCACTGAGCTATGGAAGGAAGAGGAACGGAATGAAGTATCCGACAAGAGTCCAGAAGCTTTGTTTTTCTGGCCTCTGTTAGAAAGATCCTCATTTCTAAGGAGTCTATAATTGTTCCCAAGAAGGGAACCCTTGTTGACGGGGATAGAGAACTCTTTTCCACGTTCACTTTCCAGCCGTGAGATCTGAGAAAGGCCAGGACAATGTCCGTGTGAGCCTTTGCTTGAGGAAGGGACGACGCTTGAATCAGAATGTCGTCCAGGTAAGGTACTACTGCAATGCCCCTTGGTCTTAGCACCGCTAGAAGGGACCCTAGTACCTTTGTGAAAATCCTTGGAGCAGTGGCTAATCCGAAAGGAAGCGCCACGAACTGGTAATGTTTGTCCAGGAATGCAAACCTTAGGAACCGATGATGTTCCTTGTGGATAGGAATATGTAGATACGCATCCTTTAAATCCACCGTGGTCATGAATTGACCTTCCTGGATGGAAGGAAGGATAGTTCGAATGGTTTCCATCTTGAACGATGGGACCTTGAGAAATTTGTTTAAGATCTTGAGATCTAGGATTGGTCTGAACGTTCCCTCTTTTTTGGGAACTATGAACAGATTGGAGTAGAACCCCATCCCTTGTTCTCTTAATGGAACAGGATGAATCACTCCCATTTTTAACAGGTCTTCTACACAATGTAAGAACGCCTGTCTTTTTATGTGGTCTGAAGACAACTGCGACCTGTGGAACCTCCCCCTTGGGGGAAGTCCCTTGAATTCCAGAAGATAACCCTGGGAGACTATTTCTAGCGCCCAAGGATCCAGAACATCTCTTGCCCAAGCCTGAGCGAAGAGAGAGAGTCTGCCCCCCACCAGATCCGGTCCCGGATCGGGGGCCAATATTTCATGCTGTCTTGGTAGCAGTGGCAGGTTTCTTGGCCTGCTTTCCCTTGTTCCAGCCTTGCATTGGTCTCCAAGCTGGCTTGGCCTGAGCAGTATTACCCTCTTGCTTAGAGGACGTAGCACCTTGGGCTGGTCCGTTTTTACGAAAGGGACGAAAATTAGGTCTATTTTTTGCCTTGAAAGGCCGATCCTGAGGAAGGGCGTGGCCCTTACCCCCAGTGATATCAGAGATAATCTCTTTCAAGTCAGGACCAAACAACGTTTTCCCCTTGAAAGGAATGTTTAGTAGCTTGTTCTTGGAAGACGCATCAGCCGACCAAGATTTCAACCAAAGCGCTCTGCGCGCCACAATAGCAAACCCAGAGTTCTTAGCCGCTAACTTAGCCAATTGCAAAGAGGCGTCTAGAGTGAAAGAATTAGCCAATTTGAGAGCATTGATTCTGTCCATAATCTCCTCATAAGGAGGAGAGTCACTATCGAGCACCTTAAGCAGTTCATCAAACCAGAAATATGCGGCAGTAGTGACAGGGACAATGCATGAAATGGGTTGTAGAAGGTAACCCTGCTGAACAAACATCTTTTTAAGCAAACCTTCTAATTTTTTATCCATAGGATCTTTGAAAGCACAACTATCCTCTATGGGAATAGTGGTGCGTTTGTTTAAAGTAGAAACCGCTCCCTCGACCTTGGGGACTGACTGCCATAAGTCCTTTCTGGGGTCGACCATAGGAAACAATTTTTTAAATATGGGGGGAGGGACGAAAGGAATACCGGGCCTTTCCCATTCTTTATTAACAATGTCCGCCACCCGCTTGGGTATAGGAAAAGCTTCTGGGAGCCCCGGCACCTCTAGGAACTTGTCCATTTTACATAGTTTCTCTGGGATGACTAAATTTTCACAATCATCCAGAGTGGATAATACCTCCTTAAGCAAAATGCGGAGATGTTCCAATTTAAATTTAAATGTAATCACATCAGATTCAGCCTGCTGAGAAATGTTCCCTAAATCAGTAATTTCTCCCTCAGACAAAACCTCCCTGGCCCCCTCAGATTGGGTTAGGGGCCCTTCAGAGATATTAATATCAGCGTCGTCATGCTCTTCAGTAACTAAAACAGAGCAGCCACGCTTACGCTGACAAGGGTTCATTTTGGCTAAAATGTTTTTGACAGAATTATCCATTACAGCCGTTAATTGTTGCATAGTAAGGAGTATTGGCGCGCTAGATGTACTAGGGGCCTCCTGAGTGGGCAAGACTCGTGTAGACGAAGGAGGGAATGATGCAGTACCATGCTTACTCCCCTCACTTGAGGAATCATCTTGGGCATCATTGTCATTATCACATAAATCACATTTATTTAAATGAATAGGAATTCTGGCTTCCCCACATTCAGAACACAGTCTATCTGGTAGTTCAGACATGTTAAACAGGCATAAACTTGATCAGAAAGTACAAAAAACGTTTTAAAATAAAACCGTTACTGTCACTTTAAATTTTAAACTGAACACACTTTATTACTGCAATTGCGAAAAAACATGAAGGAATTGTTCAAAATTCACCAAATTTTCACCACAGCGTCTTAAAGCCTTGAAAATATTGCACACCAATTTTGGAAGCTTTAACCCTTAAAATAACGGAACCGGAGCCGTTTTAAGCTTTAAACCCCTTTACAGTCCCTGGTATCTGCTTTGCTGAGACCCAACCAAACCCAAAGGGGAATACGATACCAAATGACGCCTTCAGAAGTCTTTTATAAGTATCAGAGCTCCTCTCACATGCGACTGCATGCCATGCCTCTCAAAAACAAGTGCGCAACACCGGCGCGAAAATGAGACTCTGCCTATGCTTTGGGAAAGCCCCTAAAGAATAAGGTGTCTAAAACAGTGCCTGCCGATATTATTATATCAAAATACCCAGATAAAATGATTCCTCAAGGCTAAATATGTGTTAATAATCAATCGATTTAGCCCGGAAAAAGTCTACAGTTTAAATAAGCCCTTGTGAAGCCCTTATTTACAATCGTAATAAACATGGCTTACCGGATCCCATAGGGAAAATGACAGCTTCCAGCATTACATCGTCTTGTTAGAATGTGTCATACCTCAAGCAGCAAGGGACTGCAAACTGTTCCCCCAACTGAAGTTAATTGCTCTCAACAGTCCTGTGTGGAACAGCCATGGATTTTAGTTACGGTTGCTAAAATCATTTTCCTCATACAAACAGAATTCTTCATCTCTTTTCTGTTTCTGAGTAAATAGTACGTACCAGCACTATTTGAAAATAACAAACTCTTGATTGAATAATGAAAAACTACAGTTAAACACTAAAAAACTCTAAGCCATCTCCGTGGAGATGTTGCCTGTACAACGGCAAAGAGAATGACTGGGGTAGGCGGAGCCTAGGAGGGATCATGTGACCAGCTTTGCTGGGCTCTTTGCCATTTCCTGTTGGGGAAGAGAATATCCCACAAGTAAGGATGACGCCGTGGACCGGACACACCTATGTTGGAGAAAGTACCATTTAATATATTTTTTTAAAACGTAAGTTACATTGGTAACAACATGTGCATTAAAAGCACAAGCATGTGCAAATTCCGAAGGAAAGTGAAACTGTCATTATGTATTTCAAATGCCGAAATATGGGTAAAGGAGCTATTTGTAAACAATTTAATACACTCCCAGCAGGCAAAATAAATCATTTGGAACAAATTAAATGGCGAGAACATTTTTGAGTGAACGGTCTCTTTAAGTTATTACCAGATGGTACATACTTAAATACACATTTGAAACACCTATTAGCATTTTTTCTAATACATATATATTACAAAAATGCTTCTATTCAAAATTGAAATGCATCCATGTGGGTTCCACTATTGCCTGGAATGTCCCTTTTATGTTCCATTAATCCATTCACAATTTTACAGTCTCCCAGGGGTTTATGTAAGATTACTTTAGACACTATTTTTTATCTAGAAGAGATAAAAATTCACAGTTTTGAGGCCCACAAAACCAAGAATATATGGACTGCAGAAACAACATGCCTCATCCCTCATCTTCATAGCAAAAATGTTCTAAAATAAACATACAGA
The DNA here is from genome assembly GCF_027579735.1 of Bombina bombina. Taxonomy (NCBI): domain Eukaryota; kingdom Metazoa; phylum Chordata; class Amphibia; order Anura; family Bombinatoridae; genus Bombina; species Bombina bombina. Next base: position 204,597,741 of record NC_069500.1, on the reverse strand, counting down.
GTTTAGAAAAAGACCTTAAAGGGACATAAACACAACATTTTATTTTATGATTCAGAAAGAGCCAAGAATTTTACGATTTACCACTTATCAAATTTGCTTTATTATCTAAATATCCTTAGTTGAAGGAGAGCAATGCTCTACTAGGAGCTAGCTGAACACATTGGGTGAGCCAATGACCAACAGCTAGCTTACAGCAGTGCATTGCTCCTGAGCCTACCTATGTATGCTTTTCAACAATGGATACAAAGAGGACAAAGCCAATTAGAAAATAGAAGTAAATAGAAAAAATATTGCATGTTCTATTTAAGTGTTTCCCAAAGTGGGACATACTTGCCCCTGGGGGTTGGTGGTATTATTGAGGGGGCACTAATAGAAATAAGAGGTGGGGCATTGGGATTACCATAAGGGGCGCTAGTAGGAAAGGAGTGCTAGGGGGCCCCATCACGTCTAATTATTGCAATTTGTTGCGCTTTATCCTAGATGTACAAAGCAAAGCAAATTTCTTGCTTTGTATTTTAAGTTTTACAGCTCTTTGCAAGGGCCTCAACAAGGCTTTTTTTCCCATGATAGCTAAGGTTTATAAGCAACTTACACTTTCTCTCACTATGATAAATTGTAGCACTTGTAATGTGGGCTGCTTTCTTTATTTTGCCAGATATGTAAATTAGCATGGTTTATTAACATTAACTGCATAGTTTAGAATAATTGTGTAGTAGCAGGAAACACAGCAAAGGCATGCAGAAATAATCTAGTGGCACACTACATAACACTTTGTTTAGTAGAAGACACTTTCTATAATATTTTATTGGTGCAGTAGTACAATTAATCTCCAAAGACAACTCCAAGGGCGAGATGACATATGCGGCGCCAGTTTTTAGTCGGGTATTTCTATCACATATACGGCGCCACAAATACAAGCGGCGCATATATTTCACCCGTCGCCCGCTAATTTTACTCCATTTTCTCCTCGCCACACATAGGCAGGTGCAGCAAGTCTTGCGCTGAATATATAAGTACCGTAACTCCCTGGAAGTTCTAACTAACAATTAAGACATGCGCAATATTTACCTGTCAACCGTCATCCCCCACCGCAATAACTAAATAAAATCCATTAACTCCTAATCCGCCAACCCCCACATAGCAAAATATCTAATAAAACTATTAACCCCTAAACCGCCAACCCTCCACAACGCAATATACCTTATAAAGTGATTAACCCCTAAACTGCCATCCCTCACAACGCAAACTACTTAAAGTGAAGTTAGCCTTTTTTTAAAAACAACCTACCATTTATCATTATACCCTTCATGTAATCGCTTATTTTTCGATTTCTGTCATAATTTTAATAAAAACTCTCTCTCTAATTCACCACTGTTTTTATCCAGACTCCTTCCAAGCCCTACTTCCTTCTTCATTGTGTGACGTCTTCAGCGGTCCCACCCGCTCTCTAGGTGTCTCAAATGCGCGTTCACAATCTTGGATTACAATGTGCATGCGCAAATCGCCAATGCCGCTTTTCAATGCGCATGTGATAATAGCTGTTCCATATTTGCTACTAGGGGAAACCATAGCTGTTGAAATCCAAGCACGCTCCCATTTTGCGCATGCGTATTTTTATTATGACGAAAAATTGAATAGCGCATGCGCAGCTGAAAGAAGGGGTGGATGACGTAGAGTGACGGCCAGAATTTCAATTGGGTTTGAGAAAAACGTGATAGACAGAAAAAAAAAAACAGAATTTATGTTTACCTGATAAATTTCTTTCTCCTACGGTGTGTCCGGTCCACGGCTTCATCCTTACTTGTGGGATATTCTCATTCCCTACAGGAAATGGCAAAGAGAGCACACAGCAAAAGCTGTCCATATAGCCCCCCCTCTGGCTCTGCCCCCCAGTCATTCGACCGACGGTTAGGAGAAAAAGGAGAAACCATAAGGTGCCGTGGTGACTGTAGTGTACAGAAATAAAAATTTTAAACCTGACTAAAAGCCAGGGTGGGCCGTGGACCGGACACACCGTAGGAGAAAGAAATTTATCAGGTAAACATAAATTTTGTTTTCTCCTACATTGGTGTGTCCGGTCCATGGCTTCATCCTTACTTGTGGGAACCCATACCAAAGCTTTAGGACACGGATGAAGGGAGGGAACAAGTCAGGTAACCTAAACGGAAGGCACCACAGCTTGCAAAACCTTTCTCCCAAAAACAGCCTCCGAAGAAGCATAAGTATCGAAATTGTAAAATTTGGCAAAAGTATGCAGAGATCTGTGCAACAGAAGCCTCGTTCTTGAAGGCCCATGTGGAAGCCACAGCTCTAGTAGAGTGAGCTGTAATTCGTTCAGGAGGCTGCCGTCCGGCAGTCTCATAAGCCAATCGGATGATGCTTTTCAGCCAAAAGGAAAGAGGTAGCAGTAGCTTTCTGCCCTCTGCTCTTACCAGAATAAACGACAAACAAGGATGATGTCTGTCTGAAATCCTTTGTTGCTTCTAAATAGAATTTTAAAGCATGGAACACATCTAGGTTGTGTAACAAACGTTCCTTCTTCGAAACTGGATTCGGACACAGAGAAGGAACAACTATTTCCTGGTTAATATTCCTGTTGGAAACCACTTTTGGAAGAAAACCAGGCTTGGTACGTAAAACTACCTTATCTGTATGGAATACCAGATTGGGTGAAGTACACTGCAAAGCAGACAATTCAGAAACTCTTCTAGCAGAAGAAATAGCAAACAAAAACAGAACTTTCCAAGATAGTAACTTAATATCTATGGAATGTAAGGGTTTAAACGGAACCCCTTGAAGAACTGAAAGAACTAAGTTTAGACTCCATGGAGGAGTCATAGGTCTGTAGACAGGCTTGATTCTGACTAACGCCTGTACAAACGCCTGTACATCTGGCACGGCTGCCAAACGTTTGTGCAACAAAACAGACAGAGCAGATATCTGTCCTTTTAGAGAACTAGCTGACAAACCTTTATCCAAACCCTCTTGGAGAAAGGAAAGTATCCTAGGAATTTTAATTTTACTCCAAGAGAATCCCTTGGATTCGCACCAACAGATATATTTTTGCCATATCTTATGGTAAATTTTCCTAGTCACAGGTTTTCTGGCCTGAACCAGAGTATCTATAACCGAATCTGAAAACCCACGCTTAGATAGAATCAAGCGTTCAATTTCCAAGCAGTCAGTTGCAGAGAGACTAGATTTGTATGTTAGAATGGACCTTGTACTAGAAGATCCTGCCTCAAAGGTAGCTTCCATGGTGGAGCCGATGACATATTCACCAGGTCTGCATACCAAGTCCTGCGTGGCCATGCAGGAGCTATTAGAATCACCGAGGCCTTCTCCTGTTTGATCCTGGCTACAAGCCTGGGAAGGAGAGGGAACGGTGGAAACACATAAGCTAGATTGAACGACCAGGGCGCCACCAATTGTTTGTCCAGAAAGGCGAACCTCAGGAACTGATGATGATCTTTGTGGATAGGAATATGCAGGTATGCATCCTTTAAGTCCACGGTAGTCATATATTGACCCTCCTGGATTGTTGGTAAAATCGTCCGAATGGTTTCCATTTTGAATGATGGAACTCTGAGGAATTTGTTTAGAATTTTTAAATCCAGAATTGGCCTGAAAGTTCCCTCTTTTTTGGGAACTACAAACAGGTTTGAGTAAAAAACCCAGACCTTGTTCCGCTGTTGGAACTGGGTGTATCACTCCCATCTTTAATAGGTCTCCTACGCAATGTAAGAATGCCTGTCTCTTTATCTGGTCTGAAGATAAGCGAGACATGTGGAACCTTCCCCTTGGAGGAAGTTCCTTGAACTCTAGAAGATACCCCTGAGAGACTATTTCTAGTGCCCAGGGATCCGGAACATCTCTTGCCCAAGCCTGAGCAAAGAGAGAAAGTGTGCCCCCTACTAGATCCGGTCTCGGATCGGGGGCTACCCCTGCATGCTGTCTTGGTAGCAGCAGCAGGCTTCTTGGCCTGTTTACCCTTGTTCCAGCCTTGCAATGGTTTCCATGCTGGTTTAGGCTGGGAAGCGTTACCCTCTTGTCTAGAGGCTGCAGAGTTAGAAGCCGGTCCGTTCCTGAAATTACGAAAGGAACGAAAATTAGATTTGTTCTTAGCCTTGAAAGGCCTATCCTGTGGGAGGGCATGGCCCTTTCCCCCAGTGATGTCTGAAATAATCTCCTTCAATTCTGGCCCGAAAAGGTTCTTACCTTTGAAAGGAATATTAAGCAATTTTGTTTTGGACGACACATCCGCCGACCAAGATTTTAGCCAAAGCGCCCTGCGCCACTATTGCAAAACCTGAATTTTTCGCCGCTAATTTTGCCAATTGAAAAGCGGCATCCAAAATAAAGGAATTAGCCAACTTTAGTCTCCTTTTGGAGCGAATTTTCTAGTTCCTCGAACCAAAAAGACGCCGCCGTGGTGACAGGAATAATGCACGAAATTGGTTGAAGAAGGAAACCTTGCTGAACAAAAATCTTTTTAAGCAATCCTTCCAATTTTTTATCCATAGGATCTTTGAAAGCGCAACTGTCCTCTATAGGAATAGTTGTGCACTTGGCTAGCGTTGAAACTGCCCCCTCTACCTTAGGGACCGTTTGCCATGCGTCCCTTCTGGGGTCGACAATGGGGAACATTTTCTTAAATATAGGAGGTGGAACAAAAAGGTACACCTGGCTTCTCCCACTCCTTAGTCACTATGTCCGCCACCCTCTTGGGTATCGGAAAAGCATCAGCGTGCACTGGGACCTCTAAGAATTTGTCCATTTTGCACAACTTCTCTGGAATCACCAAAGAATCACAATCATCAAGAGTAGCTAGCACCTCCTTAAGCAGGGCGCGGAGATGTTCTAGCTTAAATTTAAATGCCACGATATCAGGTTCTGCCTGCTGAGAAATTTTTCCTGAATCAGAAATTTCTCCCTCAGACAGACTCTCCCTCACTGCCAACTCAGATTGATGTGAGGGTATAACAGATAAATTATCGTCAGCGCCTACTTGCTCATCCTCTGTATTTAAAACTGAGCAATCACGCTTTCTGGGAAATGCTGGCAGTTTGGATAAAAGAGCTGCTATAGAATTATCCATTACTGCTGTTAATTGCTGCATAGTAACAAGCATGGGCGCGCTAGATGTACTAGGTATCGCCTGCGCGTGCAAAACTGGTGTTGACACAGAAGGAGAGAATGATGAACTATCCCCACTACCTTCATTTGAAGAATCATCTTGGGCAACCTTATTAAATGTGACAGTACTGTCCTTACTTTGTTTGGACGCCATGGCACAATTTGCACATACATTTAAAGGGGGAACCACCTTGGCTTCCATACACACAGAACATATGCTATCTGAAGGTACAGACATGTTAGACAGATTTAGGCAGGCTATTAATGCAATAAAAACAAATTTAAACAAAACCGTTACTGTCTCTTTAAATAATAAAAAGAGCACACTTTATTTCTGAATGTTCGAAAAACTATCAAAGAAATATCCGATCTTTCTGAAATTTACACCCCAGTGTCTTAATGCTTTGAAAGTATTGCACGCCAAATGTCAAGTCTCTAAACCCTTAAATGAGCAAACCGGAGCTAATAGTTCAATTTACCGGTTTAAACACACTACAGTCCCTGCCACAGACTTTGCTGCGGCTTTTACCTTCCTTAGGGGTTATTCACCACAGAAATAAGCCTTCCTGAGTCCTTTTCTCAGCCACAGGACCCTCTCACGTGAAGCTGCATGCACTGCCTATGGAAAGTAACTGCGCAACTGAGGCGCGAAAATGAGGCCTCCTCCCTCTGCATACCAGAGTGAAGGGGCCTTTCTGACTAGATTAGGCATCTAAACAACTGCCAGGCGCAAATAAACGTTCCCAAAAGTGTTTCAAAGTTCACAAAACACTCCAAATGTCATATAAATATGATAAAAACAAATCGATTTAGCCCACAATAGTGTCAACCAGCATAGAGCCCAATTTATAAGCCTTAATTCTGTTACTGAGTCTAAGAAAATGGCTTACCGGTCCCTTAAGGGAAAACTGACAGTCTTCTAGCATTACTGGGTCTTGTTAGAAAAGAGACTGGTCATACCTGAAGCAGATAAGTCTGCAAACTGTTCCCCCCAACTGAAGTTATCTGGTTTCAACAGTCCTGCGTGGGAACAGCAATGGATTTTAGTTACTGGTGCTAAAATCATACTCCTCTTTTAACAGAAATCTTCATCACTTTCTGTTGTAGAGTAAATAGTACAAACCGGCACTATTTTAAAATAACAAACTCTTGATAGAAGAAATAAAACTACAACACCACATACTCTTTACCATCCCCGTGGAGATGCTACTTGTTCAGAGCGGCAAAGAGAATGACTGGGGGGGCGGAGCCAGAGGGGGGGGCTATATGGACAGCTTTTGCTGTGTGCTCTCTTTGCCATTTCCTGTAGGGAATGAGAATATCCCACAAGTAAGGATGAAGCCGTGGACCGGACACATCAATGTAGGAGAAATATGGGTTGAATTTGTGGATCATTTATGTATAGCTTTATACGGCGATAACTTTATATTTCTTTCATATAATTGGCAAGAGTCCATGAACTAGTGACGTATGGGATATACAATCCTACCAGGATGGGCAAAGTTTCCCAAACCTCAAAATGCCTATAAATATAGCCCTCACCACACCCACAATTCAGTTTTACAAACTTTGCCTCCCTATGGAGGTGGTGAAGTAAGTTTGTGCTTGATTTTCTTCTGTGATTTGCGCTTCTCAGCATTTTGAAGCCCGATTCCTCTCAGAGTACAGTGAATGTCAGAGGGATGTGAAGGGAGTATCACTTATTTAATTCTATGGTTTTCCTCGCGGGAAATCTTTTCATAGGTTCTCTGTTATCGGTCGTAGAGATTCATCCTCCCTTTTCAGATCGACGATACACTCTCATATTCCATTACCTCTACTGATAACTTTTTCAGTACTGGTTTGGCTATCTGCTATATGTGGATGGGTGTCTTTCGGTAAGTATGTTTTCATAACCCAAGACACTCTCAGCTATGGTTTGGCACTTTATGTATTAATATAAGTTCTAAATATATGTATTGTACTTATATTTGCCATGAGTCAGGTTTATATATATTTCCTTTTGCAGACTATCAGTTTCAAAATTGGGAAAATATATTTAGGAAGTTATTTTTTCTTACCTGGGGTATAGTCTTTTCTTCAAATTGACTGCTTTTTTATTAATTGTCGCGGGCTAAATTAGGCTCGCAAGGTCGCAAAACGCTGATATTTACTGCGTCATTCTTGGAGCGAGAATTTTTTTGGCGCAAAGGTACGTTCGGTGACGCAAATTCATCATTTCGGCGTCTTAGTTGACACCAGGTTTCCTTGCACAAGGTTGCGTCTGCCATGACGCGAGTTGCATCATTTCCGGATGTTGTTAGTGCCACAAAATTTCATTTTGCGTTGTGCGTCATACTTGGCGCCAAATAAATTATTTATTTAAACCGCACTTCCTATATGCTCCTTGCCTTTCTCTATGCTCAGAGGGCTATGCTGTTTGCATTTTTTTCCCATTCCTGAAACTGCCATATAAGGAAATTGATCATTTTGCTTTATATGTTGTTTTTTCTCTTAAATTTGCAAGATGTCTTGATCTGATCCGGTCTCAGAAACCACTGTTGGATTCCTGCTGCCTAATAACAGTTCTACCAAAGATAAGTGTATCTGTTGTAAGTTAGCGGAGATTATATCTCCAGCTGTGGTATGTAATGGTTGTCATGATAAGCTTTTACATGCAGAGAATGTATCCATCAGTACAAGTGCAATGCCTGTTGTTCCTTTAACATCTAATGTTCATGATATCCCTGCGAATATAAAAGATTTATTGCTGATGCGATTCAGAAGGCTTTGTCTGCTATTCCGCCTTCTAATAAACGTAAAAGGTCTTTTAAAACTTCTCATAAAGTTGATGAAATTTCAAACGACCGACATCATACTGAACTATCCTCCTTTGATGAGGAACTATCTGATTCAGAAGATCCTACCTCAGATATTGACACTGACAAATCTTTTTATCTCTTTAAGATGGAGTATATTCGTTCCTTGTTAAAAGAGGTGTTGATTACTTTGGATATTGAGGAAACTAGTCCTCTTGATACTAAAACTAGCAAACGTTTAAATTCTGTTTATAAACCTCCTGTGGTTACTCCATAGGTTTTTCCAGTTCCTGATGCTATTTCTGATATGATTTCAAAGGAATGGAATAGGCCTGGTAATTCTTTTATTCCTTCCTCTATGTTCAAAAAGTTGTATCCTTTGCCAGCAGTTAGATTGGAGTTTTGGGAAAAAACCCACAAAGTTGATGGGGCTATTTCTACTCTTGCTAAACGTACTACTATCCCTATGGAAGATAGTACTTCCTTTAAGGACCCTTTAGATAGGAAACTTGAATCTCATCTAAGGAAAGCTTATTTATATTCTGTCTATCTTCTTAGGCCTGAAAAAAAGATTATTTGAACTGTGTAATCTCTACACCAGATCAAGCCACCCTTACTAATGGGGTCTCTCACAAATGACTCCAAATAAATCAAAGAAAATGAATTGAGGGTTGAGTAAGGGACGCCAAAGGCAATCTGGTTGATAAAGTAATTAGTCTGTAAATCACTAATTTAGAGTTTAATCGATATATCTTTTTTATATTTAGTCTATGCAGCTATGTATTTCGATTCTCGCTAGTAGTGCTTGCATGAATATTTTCCTTTTAAATAATTAATTGGGTGTAGGTAACGTGATACTAGTTGAGTTTTACTAGATAATTAAGTGATAGTCTGTGAAATTGCAAGTCAGGGTGTGTTAAAATGTAGTAATGAACAATTTTGGTGATTGTGAATAAACCAATAATCATGCTCCCATTTAAAAAATAAAATACATATATATAATTAATTTTATTGACTATTACATCTGTGTGATTTATGGGTGACAATCGTGATGGCTATAAATTAATCATCTATGTCTGTTCTATACTGGATGTATATTTCCAATATGTATTTCGTTGCTATACTTCCGTTATTATCTTAGTTATATCTCTATGACTACAAAACCTTCTAGGTTAGTTATTGTAATCTTCCCTAAGATGAAAACCTCTTTAGTTTTCAATTGAGTGTTTTATGAATTGTAAGAATTTTGTGAATGAAATGAATTTTGAACTTTCAACACTTAATTAGTATTAAAATATTTAATGTGGCAATATAAAAAATAAGTTTAATATGTCATAGGACAAATTTAAATAAAAAATTCTATAAACAAGACACCGGTGTCAAATTTATAAAAACATAATTTATGCTTACCTGATAAATTTATTTCTCTTGTAGTGTATCCAGTCCACGGATCATCCATTACTTATGGAATATATTCTCCTTCCCAACAGGAAGTTGCAAGAGTCCACCCACAGCAAAGCTGCTATATAGCTCCTCCCCTAACTGCCATATTCAGTCATTCGACCGAAAACATGCAGAGAAAGGAAAAACCATAGGGTGCAGTGGTGACTGTAGTTCAAATGAAAAAATTACCTGCCTTAAAGTGACAGGGCGGGCCGTGGACTGGATACACTACAAGAGAAATAAATTTATCAGGTAAGCATAAATTATGTTTTCTCTTGTTAAGTGTATCCAGTCCACGGATCATCCATTACTTATGGAATACCAATACCAAAGCTAAAGTACACGGATGATGGGAGGGACAAGGCAGGTACTTAAACGGAAGTTACCACTGCCTGTAAAAAACCTCTCCCCCAAAAATAGCCTCCGAAGAAGCAAGGTTTTTAAATTTGTTAAATTTGAAAAAGTATGAAGCGCAGACCAAGACTCCGTCTTGTAAATCTGTTCAACAGAAGCCACATTTAAAAAAGGCCCAAGTAGAATGAGCTGCAATCCCTTCAGGAGGCTGCTGTCCAGCAGTCTCATAAGCTAAATGAATTATGCTTTTTAACCAAAAAGACAGAGAGGCTGCTGAAGTCTTTTGACCTCTCCTCTGTCCAGAATAGACAACAAACAAGGTGAACGTTTGATGAAAACTGTAGTAACTTGTAAGTAAAACTTTAAAGCACAAACCACGTCCAATATTGTGTAATAGACGTTCCTTCTTTGAGGAAGGATTAGGATACAAGCATGGAACAACTATCTCTTGAGTGATGTTCTTGTTAGATACCACCTTAGGAAAAAAACCCAGGTTGGTACGCAGGACTACCTTATCCGTACGAAGGACCAGATAAGGAGAATCACATTGTAACAGAGATAACTTGGAGACTCTACGAGTCGAGGAAATAGCTACCCAAAAGGTACTTTCCAAGATAAAGATTGATATCTATGGAACAAAAAAGGTTCAAACGGAACTTCTTGAAGAGCCTTAAGAACCAGGTTTAAGCTCCATGGTGGAGCAACAGTTTTAAACACAGGCTTGGATCTAACCAAAGCCTGACCAAATGCCTGAACGTCTAGAATACCTGCCAGACGCTGGTGCAAAAAAATAGACAGAGTAAAAATCTGTCCCCCTTTTAAGGAATTAGCTGACAACCCTTTTCTCAAAAACATCTTGGAGAAAAAATAATATCCTGGGAATCCAGGCTTTACTCCATGAGTAACCCTTGGATTCATAACAATCAGATATTTACACCATATCTATGTTCAATTTTCCTAGAGACAGGCTTTCATGTCTGTATTAAGGTATCAATGACAGACTCGGAGAAGCCATGCTTTGATAACATCAAGCATTCAGTCTCCAGGCAGTCCATCTCAGATTGATTCTATTTAGATGGTTGAAAGGACCCTGAGGTAGAGGGACCTGTCTCAGAAGCAGAGACCGTGATGGAAAGGATGACATGTCCACCAGATCTGCATACCAGGTCCTGCGTGGCTACGCAGGCACTGTTAAAAACACCAAAGCCCTCTCCTGCTTGGTCTTGACCTCCGGAGGAAATCCCACTCCCCCGGAAGAAAAGTCTGACGACTTAGAAAATCCACCTCCCAGTTCTCAACACCTGGGATATGAATAGCTGATAGACAAGAGTGAGTCTCTGTCCAGTGAATTATTGTAAGACTTCTAACATCACTAGGGAACTTCTGTTCCCCCTTGATGGCTGATGTAAGCCACAGTCGTATATATTGTCCGACTGAGTATGATGTACCTCAGAGTTGCTAACTGAGGCCAAGTCTGAAGAGCATGGAATATCACTCCCAGAATAGTTATTAGAAGGAGGGTCTCCTCCTAAGTCCACTATCCCTGAGCCTTCAGGGAGTTCCAGACTGCATCCCAACCTAAAAGGCTGGCATCCATTGTAACAATTGTCCCAGCTGACCTGCGGAAGGTCATATCCTTGGACAGATGGACCCGACAGTCACCAGAGAAGAGAATCTCTGGTCTCTTGGTCCAGAATCAACAGGGGGACAAATCTGTGTAATCCCCGTTCCTCTGACTGAGCATGCATAGTTGCAGCGGTCTGAAATGTAGACGTGCAAACGGTACTATGTCCCTTGCCGCTACCTATTAAGCCGATTTCATTCATGTACTGAGCCACTGAAGGGCGCGGATGGGATGAAAAACACGGCAGAAATTTAGAAACTTTGACAACCTGGACTCCGTCAGGTAAATTTTCATTTCTACAGAATCTATCAGAGTCCCTAGGAGGGAAACCCTTGAGATTGGGGATAGAGAACTCTTTCCTTGTTCACTTTCCACCCATGTGATCTCAGAAATGTCAGTACTACGTCCGTATGAGACTGGGCAATTTCAATGTTTGACGCCTGTATCAGGATGTCGTCTAACTAAGGGGCCACTTCTATGCCCCGCGGCCTAAGGACCGCCAAAGCGACCCCAGAACCTCCATAAAGATTCTTGGGGCTGTAGATATCCCAAAGGAAAGAGCTACAAACTGGTAATGCCTGTCTAGAAAGGCAAACCTGAAAAACGAAGGTGATCTTTATGCATCACAATGTGAGGATAAGCATCCTTCAAATCCATTGTAGTCCTCTATTGACTCTCCTGGATCATAGTTAAGATGGTACGAATAGTTTCCATCTTAAATGACGGAATTCTGAGGAATTTGTTTAAGATCTTTAGATCCAAAATAGGTCTGAAGGTTCCCTCACCTTGGGAACCACAAACAGATTTGAATAAAAACTCTGTCCCTGTTCCTCTCTTGGAACTGGATGGATCTCGTACACAATGTAAGAATGCCTCCTTTATCTGGTTTGCAGATAATTGTGAAAGGCGAAATCTCCCCTTTTTTTGGGGGGGAATCTTTGAAATCCAGAAGATATCTCTGGGATATAAATTCCAATGCCTAGGGATCCTGGGCATCTCTTGCCCACGCCCAGGCGAAGAATGAAAGTCTGCCCCCTATAGGATCCGTTACCGGATAGGGGTCCTTTCCTTCATGCTGCCTTAGAGGCAGCAGCAGGCTCCTTGGCCTGCTTATCTTTGTTCCAGGTCCAATTGTCTCCAGACCGCCTTGGACTGAGCAAAAATTCCCTCTTGTTTTGCCTTAGAGGAAGTGGATGCCACACCTGCCCTGAAGTTTTAAAAGGCACGAAAATTAGACCTTTTTTGGCCCTTGATTCCTATCCTGAGGAAGGGCATGACCTCTTCCTCCAGTGATATAAGCATTAATCTCCTTCAAACCAGGCCCGAATAGGGTCTGCCCCTTGAAGGGAAGTTAAGTAGCTTATTTATTAAAGTCACGACAGCTGACCATTATATAAGCCATAGCGCTCTGCGCGCTAGTATAGTAAAAAACAGAATTCTTAGCCGTTAGTCTAGTCAAATGAACAAAGGCATCAGAAAACAAAGGAATTGGCTAGCATAAGCTTGTCAAATATATTCATCCAATGGAGTCGCTAACTGTAAAGCCTCATCAAGAGACTCAACCCAGAACGCCGCAGCAGCAGTGACAGAAGCAATGTATGCAAGGGGCTGCAGGATAAAACCCTGTTGAATAAACATTTTTTATCCATTGGATCTAAAAAGCACAACTGTCCTCGCCAGAGGTAGTGGTACGCTTAGCTAGAGTAGAAACTCTTCTCTCCACCTTAGGAACTGTCTGCCAGAAGTCCCGTGGTGGTAACTATTAGAAAACATTCTTCTAAAAAATAGGAGGGGAAGAGAACGGCACACCTGGTCTATCCCATTCCTTATTAAAAAAAATTTTTAGTAAACCTCTTTAGGTATTGGAAAAACATCAGTATACACCGGTACTGCATAATATTTATCCAGTCTACACAATTTCTCTGGCCCTGCGATTGTACACATTCATTCAGAGCAGCCAAAGCCTCCCTGAGCAACAAGTGGAGGTTCTCAAGCATAAATTTTAAATGTAGAAATATCAGAATCAGGTTAAATCATCTTCCCTGAGTCAAAAAAAAAAAAAAAAAAAAAAAATCACCCACAGACTAAGCATATTGTGAGGTAGTATCATACATGGTTCTTAAAGCGTCTGTATGCTCTGTATCTACCCCCAGAGCTATCTGCTTTCCTTTAATTTCAGGTAGTCTGACTAATACTGCTGCCAGAGTATTATTCACCACCTTTGCCATGTCTTGTAAAATAAACGCTATGGACGCCCTTGATGTACTTGGCGCCATTTGAGCATGAGTCCCTGAAGCGGGAGTCGAAGGGTCTGACACGTGGGGAGAGTTAATCGGCATAACTTTCCCCTCGACAGAATCCCCTGGTAAAATAAACGCTATGGGTGCCCTTGATGTACTTGGCGCCATTTGAGCGTGAGTCCCTAAAGCGGGAGTCAAAAGGTCTGACACGTGGGGAGAGTTAGTCGGCATAACTACCCCCACGACAGAATCCTCTGGTGATAATGTTTTTAAAGACAAAAAATGATCTTTATTGTTTAACATGAAATCAGTACATCTGGTACACATTCTAAGATGGGGTTCCACCATGGCTTTAAAACATAATGAACACAGAGCTTCCTCTATGTCAGACATGTTAGAACAGACTAATAATGAGACTAATAAGCTTGGAAAACAATTTAAATCAAGTTAACAAGCAAATATATAAAACGTTACTGTGCCTTTAAGAGAAACAAATTTTGTCAAAATTTGAAAAACAGTGAAAAAAGGCAGTAAAACAAACGAAATTTTTACAGTACATGTAATAAGGTAACAGAGCATTGCACCCACTTGCAAATGGATGATTAACCCCTTAATGCAAAAAACAGATCAAAAAAACGACAGACGTTTTTAAAAACAGACACAACAGAGCTGTGGATTACCTTCCCTAAAAACGATTTTGGAAGTCTTTTTAGCCCTTTAGAAATGTCCTGTAGTATTCATGGGACTGCTGAGGGAATCTGGATAATTCATTTTGTAATTTTAACTGCGCAAAAAAGCACTAAATTAGGCCCCTCCCACTCATATTACAACAGTGGGAAGCTTCAGTTAACTGTTTCTATGCAAAATTTAAGCCAGCCATGTGGAAAAAACTTAGGCCCCAATAAGTTTTATCACCAAACATATGTTAAAAAACGGTTAAACATGCCAGCAAACGTTTTAAAACACATTTTTACAAGAGTATGTATCTCTATTAATAAGCCTGATACCAGTCGCTTTTACTGCATTTAAGGCTATACCAACATTACAGTGTTATCACCAATGTACGTTAAAAAACGATTAAACATGCCAGCAAACGTTTTAAAACACATTTTTATAAGAGTATGTATCTCTATTAATAAGCCTGATACCAGTCGCTATCGCTGCATTTAAGGCTTTACTTACATTACTTCGGTATCAGCAGTATTTTCTTAGTCAATTCCATTCCTAGAAAAATATTTTACTGCACATACCTTATCTGCAGGAAAACCTGCACGCCATTCCCCCTCTGAAGTACCTCACTCCTCAGAATGTGTGAGAACAGCAAATGGATCTCAGTTACGTCTGCTAAGATCAAAGAAAAACGCAGGCAGATTCTTCTTCCAAATACTGCCTGAGATAAACAGCACACTCCGGTGCCATTTAAAAATAACAAACTTTTGATTGAAGAATAAACTAAGTATAAATCACCACAGACTCTCACGACCTCCTATCTATGTTGAGGCTTGCAAGAGAATGACTGAATATGGCAGTTAGGGGAGGAGCTATATAGCAGCTTGGCTGTGGGTGGACTCTTGCAACTTCCTGTTGGGAAGGAGAATATATTCCAAAAGTAATGGATGATCCGTGGACTGGATACACTTAACAAGAGAAATCAATTGATCTACGCATTAATATACATTTAAAAAGTTAGAGGAATTTGGTCTGACCTAACATACAATAATTGTGGTGGTACAATACAGTGAATATATATATATATATATATATATATATATATATATATATATATATATAATCATTTTCTCTATGCATAACACAAACAGTGATGATTTGTTGACAATAAGAAATCCGAATCGCCACAATAGTTGCAGGTATGAATGTCACTTATGTAGCAACTTTAATTTCGTTAACTTTTCTGGCAATTTATAGGTTTCAGTGGTGTTTTCTTTCACCGTGTGTGATAGTTTGAATGACACTGTACCTTAGTATGTATTATGAGAGAAGGTGTCCGTTGATTCTCTTTTTTTTTTGTGTGTGTGTGTTGCGGCGTCCTTAGCCGTTGAAACTTTGTATGCGAATGATCGGGTTTAGGTCACGTGGGAGTCCCGGACCAGTAGGGCCTTAGCTGATGGCTGAAATTTAAAAAGTATTTCTTTTTTTCTTCTTTTGTCTTTTGCTCCTACTGCTATTCCCCCAAATTCCCTCCGTATATGCTCTATAATACGGCAGGTGTTATGGTTGCAGTGGTCCTGGGAGCTAGATGTAGTACTCTTAAGATTTGAGCTATTAGGATGTATCCACGCGTATCGGCTCTCCAAAGCCTTTATCAAGAACAGACATAGATTATTAATTTATAGCCATCACGATTGTCACCCATAAATCACACAGATGTAATAGTCAATAAAAATAATTATATATATATTTTATTTTTTAAATGGGAGCATAAGTATTGGTTTATTCACAATCACCAAAATTGTTCATTACTACATTTTAACACCCTGACTTGCAATTTCACAGACTATCACTTAATTATCTAGTAAAACTCAACTAGTGTCACATGTTACCTACACCCAATTAATTATTTAAAAAGGAGAATATTCACGCAAGCACTACTAGCAAGAATCGAAATACATAGCTGCATAGACTAAATATAAAAAAGATATGATATCGATTAAACTCTAAATTAGTGATTTACAGATTAATTATTTCATCAACCAGATGGCCTTTGGCGCCCCCTACGCAACCCCCAATTCATTATCTTCTTAGACCTGTCATTTCTATGGCTGATGTTGCAGCTGCATCAAATTTTTGGTTGGAAAGCTTTGTGCAACAGGAAACAGACCCTGATTTGTCTAGCAGTGTTCACTTGCTTCAACATGCTAATCATTTTATCTGTGATGCCATTTTTTATATCATCAAAATTGATGTTCGGGGCAGCGGCCATGAGCAGTCGCAATATCAAGAGCTCCTGCTGAGATCCGGCTAATCTGCCAATTAGTGTCGATACATTGGATTGCTATTAGACTAAAACTTGAGATTTTAAGTTCCCTCTGTGGTACAGTCATCACAGTCCTAACTCCGGTGTTTTTATGACCACAGAGTCTTGATCTGGACCTTTGAGGCCTATGGTGGCAGCCTAATACGAAGCCTCAGAACCCCCCCCAGTAGCTAAGCTGGGTACAACATTCTCTGACGACTGCTACTTTTTTTTTTTTTACACCACCTGAAGCAGTCTATTGTGGAAGCCGCCAAGCTTATAAACGTATATTTACATTGTGGAGCTGCTTGAAATCTCCTTCAGAAAATGGAGGCCCTGGCTAGGTGGGAAGCCGAGATGACGCAGCTCATCAAAGATCACTATAACAGCTTAGAACTCGAGCTATGTAACCTATTCTTAAACTCAACGCCTAAATACACTGGTCTAACGACAAGAATGACTGAGCCGATAAAGGAGCCGACCTATCTAACTACCAGGGGGCCCAACACCCAACCTCAGCCTGTAATACTGGATGATAGTGACCAACCCTTTACAGCACCTCCAGAGGCCCTGCAGAACGCAGAAGTTTCCCTGCAACACCCCTCCATTGCGGCTCATCTACCTGTTAACCCGGCTGCATATAAAAATATACCGCCTGTGGTGCTGTGGATAAGGGGCGACCTGGCACCTCGATGGATTAGACGCAGCAGACGGAGGGCGAGGCAGCTGGCCTTGATGGTTCCTGTAATTCACGTAGTCGCTTGCCGACCCAGGGGGTTACAAAGAACGCGACCGGATCAGCCAGGAAGAGCAGCAGCAAGTCGGGTTTCTCCTTCTCTACGAAGCGCCCGACTTCCTTATACTGCAGAGGGTCACAGACTTGAGTTTGTAGACAGATCCCGGGCAGCCCTCTGCAGACAGCGATACTACAAACAGCTCCTTTACACGTCTTGTGCCCACCTGCTCCCACGGCTTGGAGTGGGGTAGAGGCAGCTACTTTCCATCGATGAGCCCCATACCCTAGTGAACATTCCTCAGGATAAGGCAAACTTTAATAATACCTGTGTGTTTCTTTTTGTCAATTATCGTGCTCATTCTAATCCTGCACTGGTTAGTAGATATACTAGGTTATACAGTATCAAAGTGATTAGACAATGCTTAGATCCCCCCTGGTTCATTCAGAGTCTTTATTTTGACATCTAAAATCTTTTCCTTATGTACTCACGAGCAACTATATACCCATATAGGAGCAGGGTTATCTATTTCTAAATAGTGAAGTGCTGACCTACAATAAGAAGTATTAGTAATGTTCTTGCCTTACTTTATTCATGTTAGCTTTTTGCTGGTTTCACGTGAAAAAACAGGTTATTTGTTCTTTTGAAAACTATTGAAAGCTAAATTACAATTTAATCTTAACACCAGCTTTTCCAGTCCCCCTAGCACATTTTTTTTTTCTTTGTATTCAGCTCCTTCACCCATAACTACTAATATCACAGCTCATAGCTATCTTCATGTCTATATGCTATAATAGGCAATGTGTTATACTTTTTATTCTATTAGCTCTCCTTAATGCTGGCTCCCATATCATTATATCATTAAATTTGCTAATATCTACTAATGGACCCACATGTGGTCCGCCTTTTCATTCATTATCCCTCATACCCCCTTCTTAATTTTAGCTAACAGTTAGCAGTCCAAAAGTGGCTGTTTTTTATTTATTTTTTTCGCAAAAGGGGGAAATTGTTAATTGTCGTTGAGATCTCCATATAAAGGGATTTATATATAGTAAAAATGAGGTTTCTGACATGTAATTATACTTGTTATTGCATGCATGCACATTGTGTTTCCCAGGATTATTATGCTATGCTCTACTAATGTGCTGCTGATTATCGCACTGTAAGACATTTTTGATGTTTATGTGTTTGCAAGTTAAACCTCAATAAAAATCATTAAAAAAAAAAACAAAAAAAAAAGAAGTATGAGCAGAAGAAGAAGCTACGATCACAGAAAGTCAAATAATAACACCAAAGAATTAATGGAAAATACATCACTTAGTGCACACCTGTGAGAACCCATGAAAGGAACTAGGAACTCAATCACAATATACTTAGCGGTGCAACCTAACAATACAGCATTAGACTCTATCATTAAATGATATAATGCAAAATGCAGGGATTTTGGAAATCACATGACATGAAAATGTATATGAAAACCAGGGTGCAAAGCCATAGCAAGAGTAGAAAACAAATGTTCACAGTAAGTTGTTAAATTATAAGACAAATTGGGGGGGTTAATTTAATCACTATCCAAAAGAAAGGTCTCTTGGCTTTTCAAATTATATATATATATAGATAGATAGATAGATAGATAGATAGATAGATAGATAGATAGAGAGAGAGAGAGAGAGAGAGAGAGAGAGAGAGAGAGAGAGAGAGAGAGAGAGAGAGAGAGAGAAGAAAAAGAAAAGCAAGAGATAGCGAAGAGAGGGAGGAGAGAGAGAAGAGACAAAAATAGTGAGAGGAGAGAGACAGAAAGATAGAGAGAGAGAGAGAGAGAGAGAGAGAGAGAGCGAGAGAGAGAGAAAGAGAGGGGGAGACACAGAAAGGTAGAGAGAAAGAAGAGAGAGAGGAGAAATAGAGAAGACAAATAAAAGCGAGAGATAGCGGAGAGAGGGAGGAGAGAGGAGAGAGACAAAAATAGTGAGAGGAGAGACAAAAAGATAGAGAGAGAGAGAGAGAGAGAGAGAAAGAGATAGGAGACACAAAAAGGTAGAGAGAAAGAAGAGAGAGAGGGGGGGGGGAGATAGAGAGAGAGAGAGAGAGAGAGAGAAAGGAAAGGGAGAAAGAGGATGTCTTACCAGAAATAGTTAATACATAGAGAGCAAAACAGACTGCCATACAAGCACAATAAACTCATAAATATCTGCAACATTATTTTAAAGACATTTAAATATGTATTTTCAGAGTTAAATTACAGGAAAATGCAAAATAAGTAATAAAAGTACATTTCATTTTGTTTAGTTATGTATGATTAAATATTTTATGGAGAATAAAAAAAAAAAAAAAAAAAATTGATGTTCGATCTATGTCTTTAGCTATTTTAGCTAGAAGGCTTTGGTCCGTATCAAGCCTGTCAGTAAATCAATGTCTCCTCCTTGGAGTCTTAATTTGGTTTTGAAGGCTTTACAGGTTCCTCCTTTTTGAGCCTATGCATTCCTTGGATATTAAACTACTTTCTTGGAAAGTGTTGTTCCTTTTGGCTCTCTCTTCTGCTAGAAGAGTTTCCGAATTATCTGCTCTTTCTTGTGAGTCTCCTTTTCTGATTTTCTATCAGGATAAGGCAGTTTTGCGGACTTCATTTAAATTTCTACCTAAGGTTGGGAATTCTAACAACATTAATAGGGAAATTGTTGTTCCCTCTTTGTGTCCTAATCCGAAGAATTCTTTGGAGAGATTGTTATATTCTCTGGATGTTGTAAGAGCTTTGAAATATTATGTGGAAGCTACTAAAGATCTCAGTAGGCTTCTAGTCTATTTGTTGTCTTTTCTGGTTCTAGGAAAGGTCAGAAAGCTTCTGACATTTCCTTGGCATCTTGGTTAAAGCTTTTGATTCATCAGGCTTATTTGGAGTCGGGTCAGGCCTGCCTCAGAGAATTACAGCTCATTCTACTAGATCAGTCTCCACTTCATGGGCTTTTAAGAATGAAGTTTCAGTTGATCAGATTTGCAAAGCAGCAACTTGGTCTTCTTTGCATACATTTACTAAATTCTACCGTTTTGATGTATTTGCCTCTTCGGAAGCAGTTTTTGGTAGAAAAGTTCTACAGGCAGATGTTTCAGTTTGATTCCTCTACTTATGTTTCAAGTTGTTTCTTTGCATTTATGAGAGAAAAAAAAAAACTTTTGGGTGTGGATTTAATTTTTTCAGCGGAAAATGGTTGTTTTTATTTTTATCCATCCTTCTCTAGTGACTCTTCTGTGGAGTTCAACATCTTGGGTATTGCTATCCCATACGTCACTAGCTCATGAACTCTTGCCAATTACATGAAAGAAAACTTATGTATTAACTTACCTGAAACTTTGCCCCTCCTGGTAGGATTGTATATCCCATACGTCACTAGCTCATGGACTCTTGCCAATATGAAAGAAATTAATTTATCAGCCAAGTTCTTACATAAATTATGTTATACACAAAAATATGAAAATTGATAAATGAAAGTCATTTATTTTACAAACAAAATGCTATACTAGGTTGACATTAGGGTATAACTTTACCTTCACTTTATAGCTAATTAGGTTTATTATTTATTAAACCTAATTAACCTATTAACTCCTAAACCACCATCCCCCAACAATGCAAATAACTTATTTAATCACTAAGCCCCCTAACCTACCACCACCTAAATTAACCCCAATTAGATAAAAAAAAAAGTTAAAATTAATTTTGTTTAAAAAAACTAAGATTAAATTAAAATAAATAAATCGAAAATTACAAAAAATAAAAAAAGTCTAAAATTACAGAAATAAAACAAAATTATCCAAAATAAAAAAATGAAACCTAATCTAATAAAATGCCCGCCAAAATAAAAACACTCTCTAATCTAAACTACCAAAAGCCCTTAAAAGGGCCTTTTGTAGGGCATTGCCCTAAATTAAACAGCTCTTTTACATTAAAAAAGTCCCCACTAACAGTAACCCCCCAAAATAAAAATAAACTAACACTAAAATAACCTAAGCTACCCATTGTAAGGGCAATCAGCTCTTTTGTAGCCCATGAAAATAAAAAAAAAATCCCTAATCTTAAAAAAAAAAAAAAAAAAAATCCTAAATCTAAACCCCAAATAGGTACTCGCCATTCCTGAAGTCCGGCAGAGGTCTTCTTCCAGGCGGCGACATCTTCATCCAGCGCGGGGACCTCTTCTATCTTTATCCAGGGCGAAGGCGGTGCAGAGCGAAGGTGACCGCGGAACAGGACCGGCGAACGCTGAGCCATCAAGCGTGGAGGATCCTCTACGAACGATGGTCGCAGCCTATAAGGATTAAATGCAAGGTACCCCTTTTATATTTGGGGTACCTTGCAATCCTATTGGCTGAAATTTTCAAATCAGCCAATAGGATGAGAGTTACTGAAATCCTATTGGCTGATTTAAACAGCCAATAGGATTTCACTAGCTCCCATACTATTGGCTGATTTGAAAATTTCAGCCAATAGGAATGCAATGGTACCCCAATATAAAAGGGGTACTTTGTATTGAATCCTCCGTGTGCAGCGACCATTGTATGAAGAGGATCCTCCACGTCGGATGGCTCCTCGGTCCTGTTCCGCAGTCACCTCCGCTCCATCTTCGCCCTGGATGAAGATAAAAGGAGGTCCCCACGCTGGATGAAGATATTGCTGCCTGGAAGAAGACCTTCTCAACTGGACTTCAGTAACGGTGAGTACCTATTTGGGGGTTATTGTTTGGGGTGGCTATTTTTTAGATTAGGAATTTTTTTTATTTTCATCGGCTGCAAAAGTGCTGATTGCCCTTTTAAGGGCAAAGCCCATACAAATGCCCCTTTAGGGGCAATGGGTAGCTTAGGCTTTTTTATTTGGGGGGGGGTGCTTTTTTATTTTCATAGAGGTAATGTATTAGATTAGGTTTCATTTTTTTATTTTTGATAATTTGGTTTATTTTTTTAGATTTATTTATTTTAATTTTAGTTTTTTTTTTTTTTTAAAGTAATGTTAGATTTTTTAAATTTAATTTTAACTTAGTATTTTTTTACTTTATCTAATTGGGGTTAATTTAGGGGGTGTTAGGTTAGGGGGCTTGATGATTAAATTAGTTTATTTAGGTATATTGAGTTGTGGGGGTTGGCGGTTTAGCGGTTAATACATTTATTAGTATTTGCAATGTGGGGTGATGGCGGATATAGAGGTTTTTACGTGTCAGGTTTATTTTTGGGAGGTGGGTTAGACTTTTATGGGCGATGTAGGTTTTTTTTGTGTTTTTATTACGCACCGGCAGTTTCTAAACTGGTGACTCCAGAAATGTGTATTTCCGCAAATTTCTGCACATCGCCAGTTTATTCGACTTATGGCAGTTAAAGGGACAGTCTAGGCCAAAATAAACTTTCATGATTCAGATAGAGCATGTAATTTTAAACAATTTTCCAATTTACTTTTATCACCAATTTTGCTTTGTTCTCTTGGTATTCTTAGTTGAAAGCTTAACCTAGGAGGTTCATATGCTAATTTCTTAGACCTTGAAGCCCACCTCTTTCAGATTGCATTTTAACAGTTTTTCACCACTAGAGGGTGTTAGTTCACGTATTTCATATAGATAACACTGTGCTCGTGCACGAGAAGTTATCTGGGAGCAGGCACTGATTGGCTAGACTGCAAGTCTGTCAAAAGAACTGAAAAAAGGGGCAGTTTGCAGAGGCTTAGATACAAGATAATCACAGAGGTTAAAAGTATATTATTATAAATGTGATAGTTATGCAAAACTGGGAAATAGGTAATAAAGGGATTATCTACCTTTTAAAACAATAAAAATTCTGGTGTAGACTGTCCCTTTAATGAACGGTTTATGGGATTCTGTGAGGTAAATTACGGGCGACGCAGGTTTCATCAGTTATGCTAAAGCCTGTGCCGCATATGTAATCTCGCCCCAGATCTCTGACTATGGTAATTTAAGAACCATGCTAAATGACATTAAACAAGAGATTGTTAAACTGGTGTCACTTCATCAACTTTATCATTGGATTAACAGTTTTTGAACAGTGAAGTCATTACTAAAAGTATTGATCTAGGCCCATTTTGGTATATTTCATTCCACCATTTAACTGCCAAATGCGATCACTTTTTCACAAACTTTAAGTTTCTCACTGAAATTATTTACAAACAGCTTGTGCAATTATGGCACAAAATAGTTGTAAATGCTCCTCTGGGATCCCCTTTGTTCAGAAATAGACATATATCGCTTTGCCATTGCTTTTTGGTAATTAGAAGGCCGCTAATTGCAGCTGCGCACCACACTAATTCCCAGCAGTGAAGGGGTTAATTAGGCAGCTTTGTAAGGTTAATTTTAGCTTTAGTGTAGAGATTAGCCTCCCACCTGACACGTCTCACCCCCTGATCCCTCTCAAACAGCTCTCTTCCCTCCCCCACCACCCACTCGTAACCCCCATCTTGGGTACTGCCAGAACGAAAATAAGGCCTTTTTTTTTTTTTTAATAAAATATTTTTTTTATATATTTCTGCAGTGTAGGATACCCCTTACCCCCAACCACCCTGATCCGCCCCCCCAAAGAGCTCTCCAAACCTCTCCCTCTGTTAGGCACCATCTTAGGTACTGGCAGCTGTCTGCCAGTACCGTTATCTAGCTTTTTATTTATTTTTTATATTAAATAAAAACTACTTTTTCTGTAGTGTAGCTGCCCCCTTCATTACCCCACCCCCTCCACTATAAGTGCCCCCTCTCCCTCCTTACCACTCCTCCCCCTCCCTCCTTCCCGACGCTCAAACAACAACATTTCTGTAGCATAGTGGTCCCACCTGCTCCCGCCCCCCTGCAGTGATGGGCCGCCCACCCCAACAACGATCGGCACCACCGCTGCCCGATGCAGAGAGGGGCACAGAGTGACCTTCTCTGCATCTGTAACTCTCCGGCAGGAATTGCACAATGCCTCAATATCGTGGCATTTTGGCAATACACTAAGTGGCTGAATCGATCACTCACAGCACTCATTTTACCAGAGGACATACCAGGTACGTCCCTGGTCACTAAGTGACGACTTTTGCAGGACATACCCGGTACGTCCACGGTCATTAAGAGGTATAAAAGGCTGGTATCAGAAGATAAAGATAAAACAGTTTTAAATAACATTTAAAAACAAAAATGTGAATGTTTGTTACTCCTTTTGATTGTATTGTGTCATTACATTAGGGGGCGCCAATTGCAAGTTTATAGAAATTAGGGGACAGTAAAAAGTGTGGGAATCACTGTTCTATTTGAATCATGAAACTTTAAATTTTGAACTTTCTGTCCCTGTAATGTCATTACTCCCCTTCAAATCTATATATACAGAATCAATCCTTACTAAGTTTCAAGAAGCTCAATAAACAGAATATTGTTAGGAATGGAGTAGATCTGCACAAGGACTTAAGTGTGAGGAGGCAGGGGCAGGCATTAAAAATGGAATATGTTATTGTATTAGTTAAATAAAGCTATTTAAATTGTGATTATTAAAGCGATAGTCTAGTCAAAATTAAAACTTCCATGATTCAAATAGAGCAAGAAATTTTAAGCAACTTTCTCATATTATAATTTTATCTTCGTTCTCTTGGTATCTTATCTTATTTGAATGTAACTTTGGAGCTGGACCATTTTTGGTTCAGCATCTGGGTAGCGCTTGCTGATTGGCGGCTACATTAAGACACCAAGAGACGGAAGAAAAATTTGCTAATAGGAGTAAGTTAGAAAGTTGCATGCTCTCTGAATCATGAAAGTTTAATTTTGACTAGACTATCCCACTAAGGTAATGGTTATTTTTCTCCTGCCAATAAAGTACAGCTGAAAACTTGATAAAATATGAAGCTATTAAACTAGAAATAGTTTACCTCCGAATAATTTCAATGATCTTTGTATGTATTTCTAATGGTATATAACTAAATCCGTCAATTTTCTGATATAACTGGAAAAATAACAAACAAAGAAAAATTCAGGTATACTTCATAAAGCATTTCTCAGTTGCATTAAGGATAAACAACTATTTATGTTGTGTGACATGTTCCTTTAAATAGCTTGAAAGCAGGAAAAAGGAGAAGAAGAAGGGTTATCAGTAAGCAAAATAAATTAATAGGAAAAAAAAAATAACAAAGTCTTAAGTTAGTTCATCCTGGCTATCTGGGGGGGGGGGGGGTTAGAGTGCACAAATCACATTTGAACAAACAATTTCTTGGTTTTAGCAGTGTGTTATAATAGTGATAAATAAAATTTTTGCTTCACTGTTGGTCTGTGGGGGGAAAAAAAAAAAAAAAACTATAAAACTCCTATTTCTTTAGCTTTTCTTATGCTTATCAAATTCAAATGTGGCAAATCTAAGTGTTCCAGAGATACTGCAAATATAACCCGGATAGAGGTTGGACTAAATACCAGATGTATTCATTATGGATTGGAATGCTGATGGTAAGCTGTTTTCTTGTAAGACAGTTTAGCAGTACACATTTAATATGTTTCGGTTAGTGATTTAAAATTGCAAATGCACAAATCATCACGTGGAAGTAAGAAAACGTATTCACAAGTCGAACGTGATTGGAGAAACTTAACATGCCAAAATAGACAGGCAATGGGTGGGCGGAGCTTAGGGGCCATTTTCAGCTCCAAACAAACAATGACTATTTAAATGTTTCATGTACTTCTTACAAGCTTATAGATGTGGGACCAGTTGTAGGATGCTTCTCTGGTATGTAACAATAAGTAATCAATTTATTTATTGGACTGTCCATTTAAGTTTAAAATGTTTCTATACATTTTAAAAAATTGTGGAAGGTTGCATAGCTTTGGGATGCCACAATCCAACAAACAATGTGTAAATATGTAAAAAGCAACAAAGCTGATTTTCAAACTGTTCTAAAAGTAAAACGTTACTAAAAAGTAAAAATGCTCAAATACAAATAAAAAGCTTGACTGGAAAGAGAAAGAAAAATGGCAACATAGTAATTAAACATATTAAAGGGAAAATTTTAAAACATACATAAAAACACACTAAACTCACCCAGGGAAAAAAAAAAAAAAAAAAAGGAGAAAGTTCTGAATGGAAATTCTAAGAAGGGCATTCAAGAGTAAATATATGTTACCAAAATAGGTTTTAAAAAAAAAACCATCAATAAATTTTTTGTAATCCTAAACAAGAAGTTATATTTTTTGGAACCTCATAGTTTTAATGAGATACATTGCAAATGTATCTGGGAAAATAAGAATTACTCCACAAATTTTAAATTGTGATAAATCACAAATGTTTACTTTGGACTGAATCAGAGGGTAACCATTTGTTCATAAGATGCTATAGCCTTTAAACTACACAAATATTTGCTAGATTTACCTTCAGCTCCTGGTTGCTTAAGTACTGAGCCAGGCACCAAAAAAGTAGGTGAAGGAGAGTTAAGTGTATCTGCTGCCTGGGTCTGCACCAAAGGAGGGGTGGTAGAGCAATATTCAGAAGGGGCATTGTGATTTGGACAAGAACCAGTTGGACTCATCATCCTTTCATAAGCCTGTACTAAAGGAAGGGAAAAGTAATAAATAAAGGTATTGCGGAACTGCCCAAGGGTAAAAATGCAGGCTTAAAATTTGGTTTGATCAAGTGTATAGTTCTGTCAAATAGTAGGAATGTAACACAATAAGGGGACAGAGTGAAGAGAAGTACATACACAAACAAAACAAAAAAAAAAGGGAAAAGGACAATAAAATATAATGGTGAATACAGCAAAAACACGGAAAAAGTACTACCTAGCTACAGATTACAGAGAGATAAAGAGCTCTCTCTCTCTGGGGCAGTATTGAAAAAAAAAAAAAAAAAAAAAAAAAGACTAACTAATCAAAAATGAAGTCATCCGCAATTATTTCACATGTGCTTCTGAGCATTATAAATTTACAAAACAGTTTTTTGGTGGTTACTTTATTCCTTTGAACATTTATTTCTTTGAACATTAAACATTCTGGTCATTTTATAAATTAAATATGTATCACTGAGGTAGCTATGCTATTTTGATTCTTCTCACTGACTCATAAAACGTGATCCTGTGATGCAATCTTCCTCGCAGAACGTTCTAATTTGTTTTGGTATACAACTAGTTTCTCCCAGAAACACAATGTGTGTGTGTGTGTGTGGGGGGGGGGGGGGGGGGTAAGTATTGTAATTTATGTAGTGTAAATCTCAAGTAACAAATACAGTTTGATGCCACTCTGAGAAAGACTGACCCAAGGTTATGTCTTAGAAAATGCATCTAATGAAAGAGGCAGAAGCAACATTACAAAGTAGCACCGAGCATTTAAATAACCCCAGATTATAGGCAGATTATTTCTATTCCCTAAACTCAAAAGTGCTGAAGCATAGTAAGTAAAGGGGACATGGGAGTGCAAAAATAAAATGTTCTATTTCATAAGAAAGACTTTTTTAATGGAATGAGTACTAACCAAAGAGCATCACACAATAAGTGTAGTGTATTCTTTGGCTGGTAATAACCAATAGGAATACATACGCAGCGGGCATACAAATGCAATGATCACTCGGCTGAGTTTATTTGACACCAGAGTAAACTTCAAGTCAATATTAAAAAAGGGATACTAAACTCAGATGATTTTTTTTTCTATAAAAATTCAGGTAGAGCATGCAATTTTAAGCAACTTTTTAATTTATTCCCATTATCTATTTTTCTTTGTTCTCTTCCTATCTTTATTTAAAAAGCTGGAATGTAAAGCTTAGGAGAGCCCATTTTAGGTTCAGGGCCCTGGATAGTGCATGCTTATTGGTGGCTACATTTAGCCACCAATAAGCAAGCATAACCTAGGTTCTTAAACAAAAATGGTCCGGCTCCTAAGCTATACATTCCTGCTTTTTAAATAAAGATAGCAAGAGAACAAAGAAAAATTAATAGGAGTAAATTAGAAAGTTGCTAAAAATTGCATGCTCTACCTGTATCATTAAAGAAAAAAAACAGAATTTATGTTTACCTGATAAATTACTTTCTCCAACGGTGTGTCCGGTCCACGGCGTCATCCTTACTTGTGGGATATTCTCTTCCCCAACAGGAAATGGCAAAGAGCCCAGCAAAGCTGGTCACATGATCCCTCCTAGGCTCCGCCTACCCCAGTCATTCGACCGACGTTAAGGAGGAATATTTGCATAGGAGAAACCATATGGTACCGTGGTGACTGTAGTTAAAAAAATAAATTATCAGACCTGATTAAAAAACCAGGGCGGGCCGTGGACCGGACACACCGTTGGAGAAAGTAATTTATCAGGTAAACATAAATTCTGTTTTCTCCAACATAGGTGTGTCCGGTCCACGGCGTCATCCTTACTTGTGGGAACCAATACCAAAGCTTTAGGACACGGATGAAGGGAGTGAGCAAATCAGGTCACCTAAATGGAAGGCACCACGGCTTGCAAAACCTTTCTCCCAAAAATAGCCTCAGAAGAAGCAAAAGTATCAAACTTGTAAAATTTGGTAAAAGTGTGCAGTGAAGACCAAGTCGCTGCCCTACATATCTGATCAACAGAAGCCTCGTTCTTGAAGGCCCATGTGGAAGCCACAGCCCTAGTGGAATGAGCTGTGATTCTTTCGGGAGGCTGCCGTCCGGCAGTCTCGTAAGCCAATCTGATGATGCTTTTAATCCAAAAAGAGAGAGAGGTAGAAGTTGCTTTTTGACCTCTCCTTTTACCGGAATAAACAACAAACAAGGAAGATGTTTGTCTAAAATCCTTTGTAGCATCTAAATAGAATTTTAGAGCGCGAACAACATCCAAATTGTGCAACAAACGTTCCTTCTTTGAAACTGGCTTCGGACACAGAGAAGGTACGATAATCTCCTGGTTAATGTTTTTGTTAGAAACAACTTTTGGAAGAAAACCAGGTTTAGTACGTAAAACCACCTTATCTGCATGGAACACCAGATAAGGAGGAGAACACTGCAGAGCAGATAATTCTGAAACTCTTCTGGCAGAAGAAATTGCAACTAAAAACAAAACTTTCCAAGATAATAATTTAATATCAACGGAATGCAAGGGTTCAAACGGAACCCCCTGAAGAACTGAAAGAACTAAATTGAGACTCCAAGGAGGAGTCAAAGGTTTGTAAACAGGCTTAATTCTAACCAGAGCCTGAACAAAGGCTTGAACATCTGGCACAGCAGCCAGTTTTTTGTGAAGTAACACTGACAAGGCAGAAATCTGTCCCTTCAGGGAACTTGCAGATAATCCTTTTTCCAATCCTTTTTGAAGGAAGGATAGAATCCTAGGAATCTTAACCTTGTCCCAAGGGAATCCTTTAGATTCACACCAACAGATATATTTTTTCCAAATTTTGTGGTAAATCTTTCTAGTTACAGGTTTTCTGGCCTGAACAAGAGTATCGATAACAGAATCTGAGAACCCTCGCTTCGATAAAATCAAGCGTTCAATCTCCAAGCAGTCAGCTGGAGTGAAACCAGATTCGGATGTTCGAACGGACCCTGAACAAGAAGGTCTCGTCTCAAAGGTAGCTTCCAAGGTGGAGCCGATGACATATTCACCAGATCTGCATACCAAGTCCTGCGTGGCCACGCAGGAGCTATCAAGATCACCGACGCCCTCTCCTGATTGATCCTGGCTACCAGCCTGGGGATGAGAGGAAACGGCGGGAACACATAGGCTAGTTTGAAGGTCCAAGGTGCTACTAGTGCATCCACTAGAGCCGCCTTGGGATCCCTGGATCTGGACCCGTAGCAAGGAACTTTGAAGTTCTGACGAGAGGCCATCAGATCCATGTCTGGAATGCCCCACAGCTGAGTGATTTGGGCAAAGATTTCCGGATGGAGTTCCCACTCCCCCGGATGCAATGTCTGACGACTCAGAAAATCCGCTTCCCAATTTTCCACTCCTGGGATGTGGATAGCAGACAGGTGGCAGGAGTGAGACTCCGCCCATAGAATGATTTTGGTCACTTCTTCCATCGCTAGGGAACTCCTTGTTCCCCCCTGATGGTTGATGTACGCAACAGTTGTCATGTTGTCTGATTGAAACCGTATGAACTTGGCCCTCGCTAGCTGAGGCCAAGCCTGGAGAGCATTGAATATCGCTCTCAGTTCCAGAATATTTATCGGTAGAAGAGATTCTTCCCGAGACCAAAGACCCTGAGCTTTCAGGGATCCCCAGACCGCGCCCCAGCCCATCAGACTGGCGTCGGTCGTGACAATGACCCACTCTGGTCTGCGGAATGTCATCCCTTGTGACAGGTTGTCCAGGGACAGCCACCAACGGAGTGAGTCTCTGGTCCTCTGATTTACTTGTATCTTCGGAGACAAGTCTGTATAGTCCCCATTCCACTGACTGAGCATGCACAGTTGTAATGGTCTTAGATGAATGCGCGCAAAAGGAACTATGTCCATTGCCGCTACCATCAACCCGATCCCTTCCATGCACTGAGCTATGGAAGGAAGAGGAACGGAATGAAGTATTCGACAAGAGTCTAGAAGTTTTGTTTTTCTGGCCTCTGTCAGAAAAATCCTCATTTCTAAGGAGTTTAATATTGTTCCCAAGAAGGGAACCCTTGTTGACGGGGATAGAGAACTCTTTTCCACGTTCACTTTCCATCCGTGAGATCTGAGAAAGGCCAGGACAATGTCCGTGTGAGCCTTTGCTTGAGGAAGGGACGACGCTTGAATCAGAATGTCGTCCAAGTAAGGTACTACAGCAATGCCCCTTGGTCTTAGCACAGCTAGAAGGGACCCTAGTACCTTTGTGAAAATCCTTGGAGCAGTGGCTAATCCGAAAGGAAGCGCCACGAACTGGTAATGTTTGTCCAGGAATGCAAACCTTAGGAACCGATGATGTTCCTTGTGGATAGGAATATGTAGATACGCATCCTTTAAATCCACCGTGGTCATGAATTGACCTTCCTGGATGGAAGGAAGAATAGTTCGAATGGTTTCCATCTTGAACGATGGAACCTTGAGAAACTTGTTTAAGATCTTGAGATCTAAGATTGGTCTGAACGTTCCCTCTTTTTTGGGAACTATGAACAGATTGGAGTAGAACCCCATCCCTTGTTCTCTTAATGGAACAGGATGAATCACTCCCATTTTTGACAGGTCTTCTACACAATGTAAGAATGCCTGTCTTTTTATGTGGTCTGAAGACAACTGAGACCTGTGGAACCTCCCCCTTGGGGGAAGTCCCTTGAATTCCAGAAGATAACCTTGGGAGACTATTTCTAGCGCCCAAGGATCCAGAACATCTCTTGCCCAAGCCTGAGCGAAGAGAGAGAGTCTGCCCCCCACCAGATCCGGTCCCGGATCGGGGGCCAACATTTCATGCAGTCTTGGTAGCAGTGGCAGGTTTCTTGGCCTGCTTTCCCTTGTTCCAGCCTTGCATTGGTCTCCAAGCTGGCTTGGCTTGAGAGGTATTACCCTCTTGCTTAGAGGACGTAGCACCTTGGGCTGGTCCGTTTCTACGAAAGGGACGAAAATTAGGTTTATTTTTTGCCTTGAAAGGCCGATCCTGAGGAAGGGCGTGGCCCTTACCCCCAGTGATATCAGAGATAATCTCTTTCAAGTCAGGGCCAAACAGCGTTTTCCCCTTGAAAGGAATGTTAAGGAGTTTGTTCTTGGAAGACGCATCAGCCGACCAAGATTTCAACCAAAGCGCTCTGCGCGCCACAATAGCAAACCCAGAATTCTTAGCCGCTAACCTAGCCAATTGCAAAGTGGCGTCTAGGGTGAAAGAATTAGCCAATTTGAGAGCATTGATTCTGTCCATAATCTCCTCAAAAGGAGGAGAATCACTATCGACCGCCTTTATCAGATCATCGAACCAGAAACATGCGGCTGTAGCGACAGGGACAATGCATGAAATTGGTTGTAGAAGGTAACCTTGCTGAACAAACATCTTTTTAAGCAAACCTTCTAATTTTTTATCCATAGGATCTTTGAAAGCACAACTATCCTCTATGGGTATAGTGGTGCGTTTGTTTAAAGTGGAAACCGCTCCCTCGACCTTGGGGACTGTCTGCCATAAGTCCTTTCTGGGGTCGACCATAGGAAACAATTTTTTAAATATGGGGGGAGGGACGAAAGGAATACCGGGCCTTTCCCATTCTTTATTAACAATGTCCGCCACCCGCTTGAGTATAGGAAAAGCTTCTGGGAGCCCCGGCACCTCTAGGAACTTGTCCATTTTACATAGTTTCTCTGGGATGACCAACTTGTCACAATCATCCAGAGTGGATAATACCTCCTTAAGCAGAATGCAGAGATGTTCCAACTTAAATTTAAATGCAATCACATCAGGTTCAGCCTGTTGAGAAATGTTCCCTGAATCAGTAATTTCTCCCTCAGACAAAACCTCCCTGGCCCCATCAGACTGGGTTAGGGGCCCTTCAGAAATATTAATATCAGCGTCGTCATGCTCTTCAGTATCTAAAACAGAGCAGCCGCGCTTACGCTGACAAGAGTTCATTTTGGCTAAAATGTTTTTGACAGAATTATCCATTACAGCCGTTAATTGTTGCATAGTAAGGAGTATTGGCGCGCTAGATGTACTAGGGGCCTCCTGAGTGGGCAAGACTCGTGTAGACGAAGGAGGGAATGATGCAGTACCATGCTTACTCCCCTCACTTGAGGAATCATCTTGGGCATCATTGTCATTATCACATAAATCACATTTATTTAAATGAATAGGAATTCTGTCTTCCCCACATTCAGAACACAGTCTATCTGGTAGTTCAGACATGTTAAACAGGCATAAACTTGATAACAAAGTACAAAAACGTTTTAAAATAAAACCGTTACTGTCACTTTAAATTTTAAACTGAACACACTTTATTACTGCAATTGCGAAAAAACATGAAGGAATTGTTCAAAATTCACCAAATTTTCACCACAGTGTCTTAAAGCCTTAAAAGTATTGCACACCAAATTTGGAAGCTTTAACCCTTAAAATAACGGAACCGGAGCCGTTTAAAACTTTAACCCCTTTACAGTCCCTGGTATCTGCTTTGCTGAGACCCAACCAAGCCCAAAGGGGAATACGATACCAAATGACGCCTTCAGAAAGTCTTTTCTAAGTATCAGAGCTCCTCTCACATGCGACTGCATGCCATGCCTCTCAAAAACAAGTGCGCCACACCGGCGCGAAAATGAGGCTCTGCTTATGCTTTGGGAAAGCCTGCCGATATTATTATATCAAAATACCCAGATAAAATGATTCCTCAAGGCTAAATATGTGTTAATAATGAATCGATTTAGCCCAGAAAAAGTCTACAGTCTTAATAAGCCCTTGTGAAGCCCTTATTTACAATCGTAATAAACATGGCTTACCGGATCCCATAGGGAAAATGACAGCTTCCAGCATTACATCGTCTTGTTAGAATGTGTCATACCTCAAGCAGCAAGAGGCTGCACACTGTTCCCCCAACTGAAGTTAATTGCTCTCAACAGTCCTGTGTGGAACAGCCATGGATTTTAGTTACGGTTGCTAAAATCATTTTCCTCATACAAACAGAAATCTTCATCTCTTTTCTGTTTCTGAGTAAATAGTACATACCAGCACTATTTCAAAATAACAAACTCTTGATTGAATAATAAAAACTACAGTTAAACACTAAAAAACTCTAAGCCATCTCCGTGGAGATGTTGCCTGTACAACGGCAAAGAGAATGACTGGGGTAGGCGGAGCCTAGGAGGGATCATGTGACCAGCTTTGCTGGGCTCTTTGCCATTTCCTGTTGGGGAAGAGAATATCCCACAAGTAAGGATGACGCCGTGGACCGGACACACCTATGTTGGAGAAATCTGGGTTTAATATCCCTTTAATTAAAATTTGTATAAATATATACTTTATGTATGTTTTTTGCACAAATTATCATTAAATACATTTATATTGATTTATTTTAAATTATGCAGTTAATGTGTGCTTTTGATAGATTAAGTAACATTTAAAAAGAACTGCAATGTTATAACATTTTCAAAGTATTACACTGCACTAACCCAGCTACTTTATAAAGCCACCGGGCTGGTAAAATTTGCAGTGGAGAACACGGATGTGTATGCTCCAATCAGCATAATTATCCTAATCAGGAGAAGTATTGAAGCGAGCTGCACCTCTCATAAAGGAATTTGCTTAACAGTTAAATGCTCTAATAAAATAAGAATATTTTATAAACATAATTGAAACTTGTTGGAATTATTTGCACATTCATTAAAGGGACAAGCAAGCGAAAAATGAAAGTTTTATAGTGCTCAAGACATTTCCTAACAGTGTCAAACATGGTTGAGGACACTGCTGCCATATAGTGATCAAGCCATAGCGATGCTCCTGATCCTACCTATGAATGTTTAACAAAAAAATTGAGTTTCCTTTTTTACTTTCATGTCCCTTTAATTCATGCTATAACATAGGAAGTTTTATGACTAATGTGCAACATTATTAGAGAGATGAGTATAGGCCGGACAGTGTTACTTACCTTTACTAATAAGGTAATGACAAACAACACATACTCTTGCTTCTTTATCCATATACTGCAACTTGGATTTTTGATTACAACAAACTGTGCAAAACACCTAAATGGGAAATTAAAATTAATTTTAAAAAAATGTAAAAAAGATGGGCCATTTCAGATCATCTTTAAAGGGACAGTCAACACCAGAATTTTTGTTGTTTTAAAAAGATAGATAATCCCTTTATTACCCATTCCCCAGTTTTACATAACCAACACCGTTATAATAATAACACGTTTTACCTCTGTAATTACCTTGTATCTAAGCCTCTGCAGACTGCCCCCTTATTTCAGTTCTTTTCACAGACTTATGGCAAAAAATAAAGAGGGCGCCTCATAGTGTGGTATGTTCCCAACTGGGAGAAATGCCTTAAAGAGTACAAGGCTTACCAGATGGTGTTGCACCATACTCTGACCGGTGCCAGCATGCAAACTAACACTCAACAGTGGTTAGTACAGTGATCCAGGACTTCCCCGATCCGATAGTCAGCTGTTTCAGGGAGTTCCCTATAGTGATGACTGTCATGATCCAAAGTGAACAGCTCTTGGGAAACCACCTATGAGCTGCGGTATGACTTTGTGCACACCAAGCGAACTTGAAAGTGAGATAAAACCAAAGGACAACTTCCGAGATTGTGAGGTTTAAAAATAACAAACCCTTTAATCTGTTATTGCGTCACGTTTCTCGACCATGCATACAGGGCGTTTCTTCAGGCAATACAGGTTTGTCTTGTATTGCCTGAAGAAACGACCTGTATGCATGGTCGAGAAACGTGACGCAATAACAGATTAAAGGGTTTGTTATTTTTAAACCTCACAATCTCGGAAGTTGTCCTTTGGTTTTATCTCACTTTCAAGTTCGCTTGGTGTGCACAAAGTCATACCGCAGCTCATAGCTGGTTTCCCCAAGAGCTGTTCACATTGGATCACGACAGATATCACTACAGGGAACTCCATGAAACAGCTGACTATCGGATCGGGGAAGTCCTGGATCAGTGTACTAGCCACTGTTGAGTGTTAGTCTGCATGCTGGAACCGGTCAGAGTACGGTGCAACACCATCTGGTAAGCATTGTACTCTTTTAAAGCATTTCTCCCAGTTGGGAACATACCACACTATAAGGTGCCCTCTTTCTTTTTTTTTTTTTTTTTTCTTTTTTTTTGAGTTTCAAAAGAGCTTTATTTATCTTATCAAATTTACAAATAAGAACATGCACACAATGAGAAAAGGAAACATAACAGATACAAGATTAGCAATTCGAGGACTCATAACGTCCTCTAGGAGATCTGTAGACACACATTTTGAAATGTATAGTGAGTAATTCAAAAGGATTCCGCATATACAGAGGTTAATTAAAACAGATAATGGAGTTTTGTAACGCGGATGGGGGAGAACCAGGGAGTTCCCGCCCAGGAGAGAAAGGAGGGGGGGATAGAAGAATGGAAGTAAGAAGGGTAGAGGAGAAAAAGAAGGTTTGAGGAATATATCATCGTTCTAGAGTGGGTACGTCGTCAGGGAGGCAATTAAATCTGGACAGGTCTATCTCTAGCTCAGGCTCCCTGTTCCGTCCGGAAGGGCTAAGAGGGAGAGAGAACATTGGGTCTCCAAGTTGTGTCATAAGTGTCTTTCCAGTCGGCCCATATAAGCTCAAATAGGTCAGAGTTGCCTAGATTATAAAATATGCTTTTTTCCATAGTGTATAGGTAGGCCATATAGGAGCAGACTCTCGACCAGCTGGGAGGGGATTCCGACTTCCAGTCAGAGGCTATCAGGTGTTTGATGGACATAAAGAGGTAAATACTTATGCCAGCGTGATGTTTGGGGATGGAATGAGTACCTATGTGTAGGAGGGCTACTGCGGGAGAGCTACGTAGGGAGATTCCTAATTTGGGAAGGGCTCTGAAACATTTAAGCCATAGGGGGCGTATTTTGGGACATTCCCACCAAATGTGTAGAGAGTCCCCTCTCTGGCCACAACCTCTCCAACAGTACGGGGATGCGCTAGGAAATATTTTAGCTAGCCTGGTGGGCACATAGTACCAGTGAGCCACCAACTTATAATAAGTTTCAAAAAGGGTGATGCAGTGTATAGTTTTTTTGGTTCGTTCAAGCGCTTGTTCCCAGTCAATTGCTGTGAAAGATCTGTCCAACAGAGATCCCCACTTAACAAGGTGGGGAGCCAGGTCTGAGTTTAGCTCAGAGTTCAATAGAGTGTAATGTCTGGAGAGGGGTTTGTAAAGCCTCTCTCCCTGTTTCCAGGTGGTCTCCCACAAGGTTAGAGGCCGATTTGACTGAGGCTTAAAGCCCCAGGAGG
The DNA here is from genome assembly GCF_027579735.1 of Bombina bombina. NCBI lineage: Eukaryota > Metazoa > Chordata > Amphibia > Anura > Bombinatoridae > Bombina > Bombina bombina. Next base: position 204,560,615 of record NC_069500.1, on the reverse strand, counting down.
TCAAGAAATTTTTAACTCTGAAATATTCAAATTTCAGAATATGGGGCAAGGCTCCGTCTGATCCCAGCTGTGAATCAGGTTTAAAACCACATTCCGATGGAGGGAGCCAGAGATCCGAAACCATCTGTATTCCTATTTGGGACCATTTAGCTGGATGGGCATCCTGTAGTCCTACTAATAGGCCGGGCAAGGAGGCTATGGGAGAGGGGTGGGGAGCGACCTGTCTAGAATGGCGGATTTTATCCCAAAATTGCAGGCATTCCCGAATAATAGGATTTACTAGGGACAAGTCCCTGCGACAATGTGCAGGCGTCCAAATCAGGTCACGTAGAGTTAGGTTGAAGGGCAAGGAAGCCTGCTCAATAGACTTCCATTTAGAGGAAGACTGTGAAACTCCCCATTGAGAGACATGGGTGAGCATGGCTCCCTCATAATATTTTACTATCGAGGGAGAGCCCAACCCTCCTTGTGACCTAGGCAGCTGTAAGACTCTCTGCGCCACCCTAGGGGGTTTACCCTGCCATATGTGTTTAGTAACCTCACTCTGAAACTGTAGTAGAATATGCCTGGGGACTTTGATTGGCAGACAACGGAATAAGTATGTGAGTCGAGGTAGGAAGGACATCTTTAGGGCAGCAATTCGTCCAAGCCAAGAGACTTGGGAGAGGTTCCACTTCTCACTGAGGGAACGAAGGTCTGACAGCAAGGGGAGGTAGTTGTCCCTGATAACCCGGGGGAAGTCGTTGGACAGTCTAACTCCCAGATGGGTCACTGAAGATTCCGACCATGTTGTGTTTGGTGCCACATAGGGTGATACCACTCATATGTGGGTCAAGTCTGATTTTTTCTGCTAACGGCTCGATGGCCAATGCAAAAAGTAGGGGTGATAAGGGGCAACCCTGTCTGGTCCCGTTGGAAATTTGAAAAGGGGGAGTTTGAAAAACAGAATTTATGTTTACCTGATAAATTTCTTTCTCCAACGGTGTGTCCGGTCCACGGCGTCATCCTTACTTGTGGGATATTCTCTTCCCCAACAGGAAATGGCAAAGAGCCCAGCAAAGCTGGTCACATGATCCCTCCTAGGCTCCGCCTACCCCAGTCATTCGACCGACGTTAAGGAGGAATATTTGCATAGGAGAAACCATATGGTACCGTGGTGACTGTAGTTAAAGAAAATAAATTATCAGACCTGATTAAAAAACCAGGGCGGGCCGTGGACCCGACACACCCTTTGAGAAAGAAATTTATCAGGTAAACATAAATTCTGTTTTCTCCAACATAGGTGTGTCCGGTCCACGGCGTCATCCTTACTTGTGGGAACCAATACCAAAGCTTTAGGACACGGATGAAGGGAGGGAGCAAATCAGGTCACCTAAATGGAAGGCACCACGGCTTGCAAAACCTTTCTCCCAAAAATAGCCTCAGAAGAAGCAAAAGTATCAAACTTGTAAAATTTGGTAAAAGTGTGCAGTGAAGACCAAGTCGCTGCCCTACATATCTGATCAACAGAAGCCTCCTTCTTGAAGGCCCATGTGGAAGCCACAGCCCTAGTGGAATGAGCTGTGATTCTTTCGGGAGGCTGCCGTCCAGCAGTCTCGTAAGCCAATCTGATGATGCTTTTAATCCAAAAAGAGAGAGAGGTAGAAGTTGCTTTTTGACCTCTCCTTTTACCTGAATAAACAACAAACAAGGAAGATGTTTGTCTAAAATCCTTTGTAGCATCTAAATAGAATTTTAGAGCGCGAACAACATCCAAATTGTGCAACAAACGTTCCTTCTTTGAAACTGGTTTTGGACACAGAGAAGGTACGATAATCTCCTGGTTAATGTTTTTGTTAGAAACAACTTTTGGAAGAAAACCAGGTTTAGTACGTAAAACCACCTTATCTGCATGGAACACCAGATAAGGAGGAGAACACTGCAGGGCAGATAATTCTGAGACTCTTCTAGCAGAAGAAATCGCAACTAAAAACAAAACTTTCCAAGATAATAACTTAATATCAACGGAATGTAAGGGTTCAAACGGAACCCCCTGAAGAACTGAAAGAACTAAATTGAGACTCCAAGGAGGAGTCAAAGGTTTGTAAACAGGCTTGATTCTGACCAGAGCCTGAACAAAGGCTTGAACATCTGGCACAGCTGCCAGCTTTTTGTGAAGTAATACCGACAAGGCAGAAATCTGTCCCTTCAGGGAACTAGCAGATAATCCTTTTTCCAATCCTTCTTGAAGGAAGGATAGAATCCTAGGAATCTTAACCTTGTCCCAAGGGAATCCTTTAGATTCACACCATT
>NC_069500.1:203872281-203892281 GCF_027579735.1 Bombina bombina | reverse complement strand
TTTCTCAATAGAGGTTATAAGAAGAAATTGCTAACGGAGATGAGAAACTTAGCCACTAAGCCAACAACCACGGAGGATCTAACTATCCCCAAGATGGACAAACAACTTACTTTTGTGACTACTTTTTCCCCCAAGAGCCACTTCATATCACAAGCTGTCAAAGAGGAGTGGAGCCTTTTGGAGGGGGATTCAACTCTTCCTTTCAATGGGTGACCAGCCCCAAGAACTGGTTACAAAGGGGGTCGCAGTTTGAAGGATTTTTTTTAATGTAAACAGATATCAACTCTGACTCACTTCAGCAAACCTGGTTGAAAACCAAGAAAAAAGGTTGTTCCCGCTGCCCTAGTTGTGTAACCTGCAACGGAATGTTGAATGGCACTTATTTCAACCACCCGGAGAGAAAGAAAAAGTATGAGATTAAGTTTTTCCTGACTTGCACGACTAATTTTGTGATCTATGTCCTCAACTGTTCGTGTGGTAAATTCTATACCGGGAAAACGGTAGATGATGTCCGCACAAGAATGGCAAACTATCGGTCCAGTATTCGGACAGCCATTAATAAAGGGAAGTTGGACCAGCCTGTTGCTCGCCACTTCTTAGAGGCAGGACATTCTGTGAACGAACTTAGATTCAGGATAATTGACCATGTACTACGGCTGAGAAGAGGTGGAGACAGGGCGAAGATCTTGTTGCAGAAAGAATCCAGGTGGATTTATGAACTGGGGACTCTGAGTCCTAGAGACTTAAATGTACAGTGTTACCTATGAATTGATGAGGGTTCATGTTCCATCTCCTATACTTTGCTTTACATGAGAACCTAGGGGGGGCTTCCCCCCGGGCCTATTCCTGATAAGAGTGAACATTTAATTTGAGAGTCCTTAATCTATTGGGGAGCGTTACGATCTGAATTTGATGATCATTGGTGAACAGTGTATTAACCGTCTTAGTGGGGTCTTCACTTGTATATATTTGTGACCTGTTCTTACATGTTGCTTTTCATTTTTGGTTTTAATGCTTATTAGGTATTCTTTATCCTCAGGGTCCTCGTTCCAGCCAGCAGTGAATTATGGATCAGGGTCACATACGGTAACAGTTGATCCGGACTTGTTTCCCCGGTGTGATCAGTTGCACCTAGTCCTATCTATTTGTCTCTTTTAAGGTTTTTCTTGTTTGGGCTCCATGGGTTATTCTTGTCGGCGCTTATTCCTTCCCACCCCCTTCAGTCCCTGAGTCATGTAGGTGTGTCGTTTTGATTTATTAGTCTCCTTCTATATTTAATTATTTATTAGGATTGTGGGTTTAGCCAACCAGTGCTAATGTACTGCGGCGGGTGTTTACTTGACATATAGGACTGATTATTTGTTAAAGGCAAGGTAAAGTTTAGCGGTATTGAAAGCATATAATCAGTGTAATATTTATCCTGAACGTAGTCGCTAAGTTTATTTTTAGTTTTATTATGTAATTTAGATGCAATCGTATGTTTATATTTCCTACCTTTTATTCGAATACTCCTCCCCCATGCCACTTCCGTGTTTCTATGTATGTCAGCGAGCGGTCTCACCCCATCCTTACGTCAGGTCAATGTGCGTTCACGAAGTCGATTTCGTCTGCGCATGCGTCACTTCCCCCACTGCCCGATACAAAGTTTGTATTGTTAGCACAGAGCATGCGCGACTCGCGAACGAGCACGGGTGGAACTAGGTTGAGTGTAGTCAGACGCATGCGCTCAGTAATATAGTGACGTAGGAATGGATGGGCTAAACCCCTGAAGGGGAAAAAGCTAATTTGACGGTAATATCGATCGCAACTGTCAATCAAAGTTTAAAAAATGTCGGGCAGACGAAAGATTGGTGTCGGAACAGTAATTGGAAGGTTGAAAAATAAGTAATTAGGATAAATATTAGTATATTGATGAATGAAACTTATTCTTGTTTTTAAATCTATGAAAGATATCGTTAAGTAGTGTGCTCAACTTTACCTTACCTTTAAGGTTTAGAGTGGTTTATAACCTACCCATAGAGGTAGTGTATGCTGGCTTCCCTCTTGGTAGTAGCACCCTGTGGCTGATTCATAGGCTTGTAGATAAGAGGGAGGAGTTATGATGTTTGACCCTCTATAAATAACGTTGTTTTTCCATCTAACATGTTTTAGAGAGAGAGGGTTCACAGATAATCATACTTATTGGATATTCATTCACACTTATTAATATCTGACTCAGTTTCGTGGTCTGAGTTTATGTATTTGGGATTCCCATAAAGTATGATCCAAGGAGCTGAATATAGTTAGCTGAGTGTGTTTACGTTTTGTTGACGGCTACGACTGTCGTGGAGCTTGAATTACGCCTGATTCTGTCTGTTGACGTAGGAGCATTGTGTGCGGCTTCTTTGTTTTCTAAGAGAACGTGTTCTCGTTTGTTGTGGGCGTGATCTGATTCGTTTGTGGTGGTGGTGATTGGTCCAGGTGGCGTCTGTGTCGGTTTCTCCGCCCTTGTATGGGGGTGGCTTTTATGGTGTTTGCAGGCATTTTTTTGGGGTATGTGGTTGATCGCGGTTTAGCGGTGTACATGTTAGGCCTGGTATTATCTTTCAGTGAGAGAACTTGGACGGATATGTCTCAATTTACATATTACCACACTTTGTTTGACTACAGGGTGTCTTAGTACGTTTGTGGTTATGTGGGGGTGTGACACGGTGACATCATGTCCTGGCTGGATAATTGTTGGAGAGCTGTGCACTGATAAGGCATCATTTACATGTCACAGACCAGTGATGTTCTCTGCCATGCGGGTATGGATAGGGACCATGATGATGATTTAAATTTTACATTTTTAAATTTTTTCTTTATTTTTGTCTTTACTTACACCTAAGTTTGTTATTCACCATGACACGTTTAGTTCTGTATCCTATGGGAGTCTGGTTTCTAGGGGGTGTGTACTGAAAGGGGCATCGATTGGCCTTTCATCAAGTGGGAGGGTGTTTGTACATACATACATACATACATTCATACATACATACATACATACATACATACATACATACATATATACATACATACATACACTCACTAGAGGGAATTGCAAGAGCAAAGTAGTTTAATATGAGCATAAATTAAAGAAAGGGTGGTAGAATCATAAACAGCTTTCTGTTATTTAATTATATAAGTAAGTCTGTGATTAAAATACACGACCATAAATGTGTTTCTAATTAAATCCTGGAAGTCATACTCATTTCTGTGTCTCCAACTCTCTGTATTCAACCACATGTATCCCTATGTAAATTCACTAGCACACCTTTAATTACATGACATTAATGTACGATTGCAGTATATTTATATATCAGCCAAGTATTATCTATTATTCTTTTTCAAATACATGTATTAACCTTTGTGTTTATAATTTTCATAATTTAGTTCAGTGGTGGCCAATTTTCTAGTATACAGAGGCCACAGATAAATATTTTAGGAGACTTAAAGGGGCAGGTAACCCCAACATTTTATTTCATGATTCGGATATACAACTTTCTAATTTACTTCTATTATCAGTTTTGCTTCATTCTCTTGTTATCTGTTGCTGAAGGAACAGCATTGCACTATTAGCAGCTAGCTAGCTAGCACTACTGTTTCAGCACCCTGGATAGCGCTTGCTGATTAGTGGCTAAATGTAGCCACCAATCAGCAAACTACCCAGGTGCTGAACCAAAGATGGGCCGGTACCTAAGCTTTACATTCCTGCCTTTTTAAATAAAGATACCAAGAGAACAAAGAAAAATTGATAATAGTAAATAAGAAAGTTGCTTAAAATTGCATGCTCTATCTGAATCATGAAAGAAAAATGTTTTAATTTAGTATTGCTTTAAGAGCCGAATAAACATTTACGGCTATTAAACAAACAATATATAATTAAATATTAGATTTAGGCAAGGGTTCAGGGTACTTTTTGTCTGCTGTTCTCTATATTTTGTTATAGTTTATTACATTTCATTCTCTTTATTCTTAATATTAAGAAACTCCTAACCATATAATAAAACCATAACTAAAAAGAGAAAAGAGCTCAACCTTGGAACGAACAGTAGCATAATAGCTTGTTCTATGGCTAGTTACCACCCTAGAAGCAGCCTCTTTTTGCTCAACATGTGCCTTTCACAGAGAAGAACTTTCCTGAAGCATATCAGTCTGATCCTGACATAACAGTACAGTCCAGCCCCGAAATACCAGGCAATCCCTCTCTGAATGAGAGAAACGGCAAAACCCCAGACGTGCGTTTCGGCCTAGTGTGGGCTTCATCAGTGAGGTGCAGCTATATCCCTCTAGGCACATTGTGCAACGGGTCCACGTCTGGATTCCCGTATCACACTTAGGGAGACTTCCTCAAGAGTCATAATTTGCATAAATAAAAAGAGAGAAGCGCTCAACCTGGGAATGAACAATAGCATAATAGCTTGTTATATGGCTAGTTACCACCCAAAAAGCAGCCTCTTTTTACTCAACATGTGCCTTTCACATAGAGGAACTTTCCTGTAGCATATCAGTCTGATCCTGACTTAACAGTGCAGTCCAGCTCCGAAATACCAGCCAATCCCTCACTGAACGAGCGAAACGGCAAAACCCCAGACATACTTTTCGGCCTAGTGTGGGCCTTGTCAGTGAGTTGCAGCCATATACCTCTAGGCACACTGGGCAACGGGTCCACGTCTGTATTCCCGCATCACACTTAGGAAGACTTCCCTAAGAGTCATAATTTGCATAAATAAAAAAAAAGGGGGAAACTAGGCGTGGACTCCTTGCTCAGTGTGTTTAGAGGAATATGGCTACACCTCACTGACGAGGCCCAATGAAGGACAAAACGATCATCTGGGGTTGCTGTTTTCCTTGTTCAGAGAGGAATTGCCTGGTATTTCGGCGCTGGACTGACCGTGATAGGCGGGATCAGACTAATATACTACAGGAAAGTTCTACTCTGTGAAAAACATTACTGGGCTTAAAGAAGCTGCACCCAGGTGGTAAATCGCCATAGAACAGGCTAACAATGTTATTGAGCCAGTTGTTGGTTCCTGTGAGTGTGCTTCTCTCTGTGTGCATATAATACAATCAACAGAATTCTTATATCTCATATATTATCTTGTCCTTGATTATCGCCTTTTCATTACAAATAGATTTTAAAACCCATTCATTTCTTCTCTTTAAATTATAGAAAACTAATTCCAATATCTTGTCCCTTACACCTCCCCAACTCTCTTGATTTATGCATTATAAATAAAGAGTACACAGTCACAGCATAAAACAATAGGTAGAGAAAAGCAGTGGATAAACATTATGCCATAGAACTGCCCATCAAAATGTGTTATCCCTTCCTGCTGCCTTTGGTTAAAATACACTACTGATCCAATCAGTAAATTGATGTAGTAAAACCAGTACTTTTAATGAACTTATGAAGTTCCATTTGTTGGAATAAACATTAGACCTTTGTGCCTCTTTCTCTTGCTGTTTATCACTGTGTTTAATTTTTGTTTGATACGAGCATGACTGTGTCTTAAGATATTTTTCATGTATTGCATGAGTTGTTATGTTGTGTGTGCACAAGCACAGGAATTCAGGAATAATGTCATTTGTCAGCATTTCAAATGTTATCCAGAGCTCCCACTTATGTCAGATAATTCTTAGTTCACAACCTAAATTTTTTTCTCTGGATGTTCTCTACCAGTCTGTTCTTGCTCACACAGTAATGTGTGTTCTTTGTGTGATCATTCTGTTTAGACTTGTATAACTACAAGTTGTATTAAACAAGTCACACAGGGCTTGAAGGGACATTCAATATTTTTATTACAATCCAAAGTGTGTGGTTTTTTTTATGCATCATAAAACAAATATACTATACTGTCTCTTTATTTCATCAATTTTCTTTATAAAGGGACAATGTACTCAGACAAAAAGCTGATAGAAGTTCATTGTAAACAAGGCTGCTGAAGAAACACACTTTCAAATAGACTGGGCTATCTCTCTCTCCCACTACCCACTGAGGGTTGGATTTCTGCTGCTGCCTCTTGCTTATATTGACTCACTATAGCCAACACTGCAGTATTATAATTTTCAGTAGAGTTGGTAGTTTCAACAGCCCAAAGTAGCTATTTCAAATGACAAAATAAAGGTAAATTAGTTATTTGTAAATAATTTAATACACCCTAGCATGTAAAACTAATAATTGGGAACATAAAGGGGAGAACATTTTATAGTACAATGTCCCTTTAACTGTGAAAATTGTGAGTTATCCAAATCCTACGAGTATAAGTGCTGACTTATGACTTTACAAGCCTAACCCCCCTATATTGTACACAGTGATTGGTTGATAGTAGCAATACAATTAGGGGAGAGAATTAATTTACAATATTAGTCATTTAATGCATCAAGCTTTTTATCATATTGTACTTAAATCACCAGGGATATTCTTCAATTTGTATCAGTCCCAAGCTTAAAATGAGTCTATTATATTGGTGTTTCTCTGATATATATTTATTTATATTTTTAATTGTTCAACAAAAAGTCTTGCACTACTCATACATTTAACAAAAAGAATAAGTCAAACGGTTTGACAATTCTATTTTTCTGTTTCACAGATGAGGTCATCTTCCCAAATCCCACCGCCCAAACTCATGGTAAGTAACTTCATTCACATAACATTGTAGGTGATACCGCTTTCACAATTTCTGTTACTACCACATATAGTGTAATCATTTCATAACAAAGTAAACCTAAAAAAAGAAGATTAAGGGGGAAACAATAAGTACAATACTTTAAGATAACATATTGTGTAGTGTATCTAGTGTATACACTATTAATATTTTTAAAAAAATCAAAAAAATCACCACAAACACCACTATTTGCAATGCAAGTGACTGACACCCATTTCCAAATATACAAATGTACATATAGATGACTAATGTATTATTGTGCTGGGTACATTATTCTATTACAGCACAGATCATTCTGACAGAGGAATCATACAGGTGTATGGGAGTATTTCTGGTGATAATTAGGAGAAGCCAGTATTTCTTCAAACATATAAATGTGACTTTTTTTCTACCTTCATGTAAATGTTGCCTTCCCACATCGCTTTAGGTTTATTGTCAGTTGTCATTATGTTGTACATTCTTGTTCAGCACCTCTGCTTGTAAATGTAAAATATATTCAACTGAAAATATTTTGTTAGACACCCAGCCTATATATGAATTCATATAAAGGGTTGTGAAATCCTTGTAAAGTAAAATGTTTAATTATGTATCATAAAACCAACTTTGCTATAATATTTCCATACAATAAATGTTCTTTGTATTCAAAGCAGATGCAGGGACATCCTTTCAAATGGGCTGGGCTCTCTTTCTTCCACTCATCCCCCATCCCCCCACTGACAGACTAAGTTCATCTGCTGTCTCTTTTTTTACATGGCTTTAGCCAATATTGCAGTAATTACATTTCAGCTGCAGCTACTCCAAATAACAAAATAAAGATAAAGGATATATTTATAAACAGTTTAATACACTCCATCAGGTAAAATGGATTATTCAGAATTTATGTAGGAGAAGAATCTTTTACAGTACCCTGTCAATTTAAAGGGACAGTCTACACCATAATTGTTATTGTTTAAAAAGATAGATAATCCCTTTATTTACTATTCCCCAGTTTTGTATAACCAACACGGTTATATTAATACACTTTTTATCTATGTGATTATCTATCTAAGCCTCTACAAACTGCCCCCTTATTTCACTTCTTTTGACAGACTTTCATTTTAGACAATCGATGCTGGCTCCTAGGTAACTCCACATGCGTGATAGGGGTATCTATATGGGACACATGAACTAACACCCTCTAGTGGTGAAAAACTGTCAAAATACAACTAACACCCTCTAGTGGTGAAAAACTGTCAAAATGCATTCAGATAAGAGGCCGTCTTCAAGGTTTAGCATATGAACCTCCTAGATTTAACTTTTATCTAAGAATACCAAGAGAACAAAGCAACATTGTTGATAAAAAATAAATGAAGTTGTTTAACCTTTTAAAGCCGTTCTATTCCGTCATAATTAGACTGGGCTTTAAAGCTGTTATGACGGAATAGAACGTCATAGCTAACGGCTGTCCTGAAGCCTTCTGTGCTGTCAGGACTTGATCGCCGTCTTGGGGGCGTTCCTAGGGTTGTAGGGACCCCCCCAGACACGATCCAATAATTGAAATCTTGCGATCGTGTGCACGATCACGTGGTTTCAATTTGTTTACATTGGAACAGTTGTTCCTATGTAGGCACTTTAGCCCAGACTCGAAAGGGTTAAAATTAACTGTCCTATCTGAATTATGAAAGTTTATTTTGGACTAGATCACTGTCCCTTTAACTCTAAAAAGTACAGGTTTTCCAAATCTGGAAGTACAGACCCATGACTTCACAAGCCTAACCCTATGTTCTACATATAGTTTGATTACTGTAGTAGCTCATTTATTCCACTTCTCAAATGACCTCAGGTGAGAAAATAAGGCTTCAAATACTATTATGCAGCCCTTTTGCAAAGTAGTGTTTTAACTGCTGATATACAATGTATCTCTAAAATAAAGTTCTATGCCCCTTTAAATGATGTATTTTACGTATTTATGCTACTAATGTTATTACTTCTGTAACTTTTACATTATTATCATTAGTGTAGAGGAGGAACCAGAACGCAGACATTTATATGCTGTTATTCCAGCCTCCCCCTTTTGCGCTTATACAGTGTAAATAGCTAGACAGGAGGAGGGTGAAAGAGGCTTCTTATAAGTGGTTCATTTTGAGTTGAGTAACTGCACTTTAGAATTCCTAACCTACTAATTGCATTGCCTGTTGAGTTAAATGCGCAGGTGGATACTTTTAGTTAAGGGATTATTGACTAACCTCTATTATGTGTGAGTGCTGCTGATTTATTGTTAACTCCATTTGATCCAGGTATGAAATTCCCTAACAGAACTTCCTCAAACTACCTATTATTTATTTGCATCATCTGTTTTGTGAACTTCTGGGTAATCGCGGTCAGGCGGAGGTTTTTTCTCTATTTGTCTTTAGAGTGTTAATTGTTAGTAGTTTCTCCTCATTTTTTTCATCACTAAACGTGTTTTATCGTATCTGTGATTGTAGCTCATTTCTTAAAGAGATAGTGTAATTAAGTAATACTCAACTGTTATTGTTTATATAATGGCAAAATAATATAACCTTTATATTGGATTTACTGCACAATTATTTAAAGGGACAGTAGAAAAAAATAAGGGGAGCGTGGGGAGTAAAATGGGCTGTCCAAAGTTTTTTTTTTTTTTTTTTACTAAGCAAGTAAATGGTGGATAACTAGTATTTTTTTAAGGCTTAAAATATATCACTTATTTATACCATAATATGTTTACATAATAGTAATACCTTTTAGGTGCCGTATAACAACTTTATATAGCCTTAACACTTTATATTGCTGATACATTAAGATCCAAATTTAACTGACTAAAGATGGGAATTTAGTATTCAAGCTAATTTGTAAGTCGTTTAGTGTTGCAGTACAGATGATAGAAACATTTTGCATTGTTGAGATATATTTGATTTTGCCCTTTTCTGAACAAACATCATTATTATTTTTAGATTTTACAGAGCTGCAATTATATAATAACTTTACTAGTCACTAATAGCACTTAACGGCTATTATTTTCATTAACTTTTTAAGCTACCTTTATACTCGATGACCATGGATTCATATTTACATCCTAGGCCATTTAAAGGGATAGTACCCTCTCCCATCATAAGTTTGTTTCACTTACCTGAGCAAATATTTTACTATCCAGCATAGTTTATTGGGCTTTTAAAATATTTTTCCATTTTTAATTGCTTTAATAAAAGTTATATTTTAACTTAAATCTGTTCTATTGCAAGTCATTTGGAAAGTGAGTGCTTCAAGTTGTACATCAATATCAGTCTTGTACTGATGCAATTGGAAAGTATTTAAATGGACTGTTTAACCAAAATGTTCTCCTCTTTAAATTGTTCCCAGTTATCCATTTTACCTGCTAGTGTATGAAATGGTTTACAAGTAGTTTCTTTACCCTTATTTCGGTATTTGAAATAGCTGATTTAGCCTATTGTATCTCCACCTATACTGGAAGTTTCTGGTCTTGCGTTTATTTTCCATTGTCCTCTCTAAGAAATTAAGCTTTGGTTTTCCAGACAAATATAAGATAAGGAAGCAAGTATGTGTACACAAAGTGATACCATAATGACATCTGCTATTATCTGCAAGCTCAACCCATTTCAATAGGTTTTGCTTTAAAAGCACAAAAACCAGCTACTTTATATACACAAATACACCTGAAAATGCAATTACTCAAATATTGTATACTCTGCAGCTGGTTATTGAAAATACATTAAGGGAAAAACTATTTTACAGTGTCCTGTCCCTTTAAAATCACTATTTATAAGAAAGAGTTGATTAAAATTGGAAGTGGACTGAAAAGGGAGTGTTACTGTTTTGTGCAGAGGATGTACAGTATGTGTTCTGTGGGGTAACAGTGGCCTCTGTTGTAATAAAATAATGCTAGATCACTATCTACCAGTAGATCTCTCTGGGCTGAACTGTAGATCACAAAATTAATGGATGTGATTAAAAGGGGAAACCACACAACACAATAGGACGTTGTACACAAAAGGATTAGATACATAGAAAACACTTTTAATGTCCTTTTACACTAAAATAAATAACAGTGTCAGTTGTGCCCAACTAATAGTCTTTGTTGATAACAATTCTGTTTGTGGAGAGGACACGTCCCTGCAAAAAAGCCTGACAAGAAAACTGGTATACAGGTGACCCTCGTTTTACAACGGTTCAATTTACCCCGTTTCAGAATAACAACCTTTTTTTCCAGTCATGTGACTGCTATTGAAAAGCATTGAGAAGCAGTGCATTTATTAAAATAGCCAGTAGGTGGAGCTGTTCGCTTGTGTTGCAGCAAAGTCTTCATTTCAAAGCTTTAAAAATAATGTATTAGTTGTTACTTATGACAATTTTGAGAGGGGCCTGGAACCTAACTCCCTCACTTCCCATTGACTTACATTATAAACTGGGTTTCAATTTAGAACAGTTTCGATTTACAACCATTCCTTCTGGAACCTAACCCCGGCGTAAACTGAGGACTACCTGTATACGCAATAGGAACATGCATTTTATTTATTTAAAAGAAACAAATATTTTTTTAGGGCTTTCTCCTGTGAGCCTGTGTTCTCATGCTGTACTCTTTACAGAGTTTAGTACATGGTTTCTTTATTGATTTAAGTTATTTCATAACTAATAATGAATTGCATGTTTGAGTTATAGTAGATAGCTGCATGCTTTTATAGATATTATACAAAGTTTATTTGTATCTCTTTTTAGAATTACTTTGTGAACAGGCAGTATTTTGGCTTTTTGACATATTTTAGTTTAATCGCCATTATCATAAGGTGAGAAATATAGCAAGTAATAGTATGTCTGCAGTTTATTGAGCTGGACAAGGATTTAAAAATACAATAATACATAAATAAAAATAGTTTAGTAGTTGAATTTTTTTTTATACATTATATTATATATCATATCCATTTAGCACATCTAGGCAAGTATCCCCACTTGCCTTCCTATTGTTACCAATGCACCAGAGAACTGTGGGTAAGATATACAAAAGTTTTTGCGTTTTATACTGTATCTGACCACAGAATCCCCTTATAAGTGCATAAAAACAAAAACCACTTCTGGACAGCTGTTTCGAATTTATTAACTCGCATCAGCTGAAGATAGGTTTGCTTTGCTGCTTATTGAAACTTATCACCAGGCTAAAAGCAATATTCAAGTTATGGAGGAGATAAAACTCTGAGATTAAAATCCTCCATTACATTAAAAGTAAGAACCATAAAAGTCTGTATGCATTGTTACCAATGCATCCATACAGGATTGTGGTCAGACACAGTATGAAAGCATACCATACAAGGTGACAAATATAATAAAGATAGCATTATACAACAATTTGACATTAAGCGGTTTTATAGTAATTAGAAGATTAGAACTGTGGTTTCCAACATTTTTTGACCAAGGCACACTTCAATTAAGACAAAGTTTCAAAGGCACACCAGCTTGTTTTTACATGAATTGTTAAATTATAAACATCACCACGGCACCCTGGTGAAAAACCACTTGATTAGGACCATGTGAACATACATTTAGAAAATATTATATTTTTTAAAATATCTTATTAAAACAGAAGTTGATTGATAATGCAGTTACACTTCTGTTTGTTAGGCCTAAAAGATAAATGTTTGTTTGCTCCATACAGTCTCTGGAAAGGAGTTGTCTAATCATAGCTCTTTCTTTAATTCAGCGTGATGTGGCCTTAGGCAATGACCAAATACATGAGGTTGCTGCCCATCGAAGAGACATTAAAATGGTTGAAATGCAACCTGAGCTGCTCAGTGGCTACATTCCTGCTGGTCATATTCCAAAACCCATCGTGATGCCCGACTATGTGGCGTGAGTATAATGCATGTTATCCTTAAACTGTAGACTGCCAGGACCAAGTAGGAGAATACCTTTTAATCCTCTGTTTGTGTTTCTAGTATTTTGTTTTTCAAAAAGAGCTGTATAGACTTGCATTTAATCTGAAGCTTTTTGGGGGGCATATGTTTTAAAGTGAGAGCTCATATGTATATAATAGCATTGCAATGGGTTGTAGCATTTTGAAGAACACACAGAGTAATAAGACCCCTTATTTAAAAGAGGTAATCCCCAGTCATTCTCTTTCTGCTGTCAATTGAGGTTGTGTAAAGTTGGTGTCTGAAGATATTTTATCCTTTTATGGGTATTTTTCCCTGCAAGCAAGGATTGGGGTCTAGCTGTGTCCATGTCAATCTCTTGAGTCAGATTAGTGGTGGCTTTTAGCAGTTAGAAGGCGGTGAGGTAGTCCTTACTTTACTTCTAACAAGTTTGCTAGCCCTTTGTAGAAAGCCAGGGTTTGTTACACTGCTCTTTCTTTTACTACAGGTCCATGACAGGGAGCGCAGTGCCTGTCCCACCTATGTAGCTGCTTTCAGCCCTGCAGCAGGATCCACAGGTAAGTGACTCTTCCTTAATAGGTTAGGAAGGACAGCACTTCAGAGGTTAACTTTCTAGTGGATCTCATTAAGGGACATAGTTACCCTATTGTCTTATGGGGTACAGTGTTGGGGCAGCTTTTATTGGGGATGCTATGCATAGAGAGTCATAGATCCTATAGATGGCACTTTATGGTATGAGGACAGAAGAGAGGCTTAATTTACTGTTCCCTTATAACTTGGAACATACGTGGGAGACAAATTATATTGGTGCTGGATTTATATCAGTTTTATACTGCAGAGAGCAGACGACTTTTAAAACTTAGGCAGCCGTTGTTTTTTTTTCGCGCTCTTATGTGTGGCACAGTTACTTTTTCCAGCCGCTCACGTGATATCCGCACTTCTGGTTTTACAGAGCGGACCTTCGTGAGCTCAGAGTGTCAGATTGAAGTTGCCTGAGGAGAGGTGTCGGCTTATTTATTTCACCGATCGGAGTGACTTCAGTTGAGTATCGTTTACCTGACAGTTCACAGCTTCTTCTGCTTACTAGTGGAGTTTTCGCTGTGGTCCGGTAGGAACTTCAGACAACTTGTCTGAAGTTGATTTCAGCTTTGTTAAACATTATATTTTAAAATTATAAGATAAAATAAAATTATTTTTTATTTTGGTTCATCGTTATTGCTATTATTATTGGGACCTTTCTTTTTGAGCCTATCTCTCTGGATAAATGTTTGCTATGCTTAGAGAATCAGATTGCTCTACCAATGCAGTTTTGTTCCTCATGTTTAGCTAAAACGTTAAAATTTAAAGAAAAAATTCTCCCTTCTGAGCCAAGTGTCTCTCAGGATATTGCTGTGCGTGACATGCCTCAGCTTTCTCCTCAAACATCCCAAGCCTTAATTGTTTCTCATACTGTGCCATCTGTATCTCAACCACCTGAGGATGTTTATTTACCTGGGGATTTTGCAGCTCAGATTACTTCAGCAGTATCAGCGGCTTTATCTGCTTTCACTTGTTCGGGTAAGCATAAGAGGAAATCTAAACATTTGCCTGCTAGTAAGGTTTCTGACCTCTCTCTAAGTCATTGTTAGTAAATCTTTATCATTTGTCTGATGAGGAAAATTCTTCAGTAGCTTCTGAAGGTGAAATCTCAGACTCTGACACTTTAGCAGAAAAATCTTCAGAATCTGAAGAAGTAAATTTTTGATTTAAACTTGAACACCTCCAGTTACTACTGAAGGAGGTTCTAGCTACTTTAGACGACTCTGAACCTTTGTTTTCTTTCAACCCTTCTAAGTCTTCTAAACTGGATAGAGTTTGATTCTCTGTCTTCCAAGGAAGTTTTTCCTGTTCCAAGGAAGATGTCTGAAATTATAGCTCAGGAATGGGATAAGCCAGGGGTTCCTTTATCCCCTTCCCCTGTTTTTAAAAAGATGTTTCCTGTTGCTAACTCTATCCGTGACTCATGGCGCACTGTACCTAAGGTAGAATTTCTTTTACAAGATATGACGAGTCCACGGATTTCATCCTTATGAGATTACGCCTCCTGGTCAGCAGGAGGAAGCAAAAAGCTCCACAGCAGAGCTGTATATATAGCTCCTCCCTTCCCTCCCTCTCCAGTCATTCTCTTTGCCTGTGTTAGTGATAGGAAGAGGCAAAGTGAGGTGTTAGTTATAGATTCTTCAATCAAGTGTTTTTTTTTTTTAATTTTTAAAGTAGTGCCACAGTGTGCTACTTTGTTCTGGGGTATAGCCTAGACCAAATCACTCTCTTCAGAGCAAAAAGAGAAGCATTTGATGGCTTCAAAGCAATGGGAACTTGTGGAACATAATTTTCACAGCGCCTCCCATAGATGTATGCTGCCCTGATTGTAAAGGTCTGAGGGAGTTAATGCTCAGTGCTTTTTATTGCCACAGGCCAATGTGAAGAGGAGGAAAGAACTTCACAAGCCGGGTGAGATGCCTTGCTGCCGGGCAGACAAAGTCTAAGGTAAGTGGTAATCTTTATTTTCTGGAGAAGAGACATACAGAAATGGCTTAGCACTCTTTTTGTGGACTATCCCTGGGAATGGGGGTAAGTTTTTTAAATGGCAGTTCTGTACCTCAGAAACGGCTTATTAATATTTTGACAGCCGGTGGTATAGGATTACTGTACGGGTATGTGACATGTTACTTATCCCTGTGTCATCCGCTTACTAGAGAGTCTGACAGACATGGTGCTCCTATCTAAGCATCATTTTCCAATGGTTTTTATTCAAGGGATAACAATGGGAACTGACTAGGAGATTTATTATGCATTTTTAACACTGTCCCTGCTCATGTATGCGTGCCATTACACGGGGGGTATTGCAGAGTTTACTGATGCGGCACACGGACAGGGAATTGGTGCCTTCCTTTTTTAGTATTTATTACTTTGCTGCTGCATGGGACTACCGGAGGATCCATTTTGTTTTTTGCAAAATTTGCCTCACACAGATTGAGCTCGATACGCCCACGGTGGGTGGAGCTTCGTTAAGCGCCATTATGTGCGCGCCATTTATTTCCTAAGAGATGCTCGGTGTATTCTTCCATCGCACTAATTATTTGCATACACCCACGATGGGCGGAGCTTTGCTAGGGCCATTGTGTATGCGCTATTTGGCTTATTCTCTGACAGGTCGCATGGTGCCTTCTAGGCTGTGTTTCTAAAAACAACATACAGCTGGGAGGTTACTCTTGCGCCGTCTAGAGAGTTTTGTAGAGAGCTTTTGGGGTGTGATGATGGCTTCTCTGTCACGATGGGCAGCGGGGCATCAAAAGTAGCACAAATTCCAAGTATAGTTAAAATTGGAGGTGCAGCTCAAAATGATCTGTATTTTCGTTTACATGAAACAGCACATACATCTTGTAACAGTACATACATCTTGCCCCTTGTATGAAAGGAACAGGTGGGGTTGTTCCCCATGTGTTATGAGTAATACAGAACTAGCTTCAATATTAGTTCCTGTAAGCGGTATTTTGACTCTTGGCATGTCAGCTTTTATGCCTTAGATCATTACCTATACTGAAAAGGAAATATGTATTTTTAAGTCTTGCCTCTAATTCTTGTTGAAAACATGCTGTTGCAGGATTTCTTTACATACTGTTATGAGTCTGGTGACATTGGTCACCCTTTTCCAGTATAACTTTATGAACCACAGGCACCTTTTTTGTAAAGGTCTTTCTGCTTCACTTGGGGTGACCTGGAATGTTTTTAACACTCAAATATTAAGGTGTTACTTTAACATTTAAAGACACAGTACCGTTTTCTTGGTGTCAGTTTATTACTGCCTTTTCAACTGTTGTTTTGCTAATCCATCCCTAGTGATTTGGAGGGATAGTTGTTTGCACTAAAATATTTTTCCTTTTATGTTTTAAAGACATAGTAAGATGTATTTCAACTGTGTATTTGTCCTTTTCTCTTTAGTGTCTTTGGACAGAGAAAATGCAGGACAGTAACATGTTAGTATGTGTAGATTTTATTACACTATCCATGCCACAATGTTTTACATGGGTCGCCCAATTTAATTTAGGAGCCATAGGCAGGGCTCTGCGGTTCCTTGCAAAACCTTGGTTTTTCATATACATAACAAGGTCTTGTTGTAGCAATATCTATGTTGTTACTGGTTTGTCTCTACACAGAGATAAGATGTTCCTTTTTTTTTCCAAAAAAAAAAGGTTTTTTTTTTGTTATACAAAGTGTGGCTGCTTTTTGGTTTGTTTTCAATCATCCTTGGTTTAGGATAGTACAAACTTTCACAAGGATCAGTTTCTTTCAGAATTGAAGAGACATTACCTTCCTGTTCTGAGGGCATTACGTTAAATTAATTTCGGCTGTTTGCTGGTTGTTATTATCTTTTGTAATTGAACAAACGCACTGAAGCATAGAGTTCATTTTCCAAATTCAAGGAAAATCGTTCCTATGTTTAAATTTATGTTTGCCCTTTGACAATTGCTGTTAGGGGGTCTGTTTACTAAGGGTCTCTAATTTCTTCTATAGATTCCAGCCAAGGCCTCCTGGAGGCCCAACCAGGCTTGGAACTAGGGTAATCAACCCAAGAAGCCCACTGCTGCTCCCAAGACAGCATGAAGGGGCGGCCCCCGATCCAGGACCGGATCTAGTAGGGGGCAGACTTTCTCTCTTTGTCCAGGCTTGGATAAGAGATGTTCAGGATTCCTGGACACTAGAAATCGTGTCTCAAGGGTATCAGTTGGAGTTCAAAAATTCCTTTCCAAGGGGAAGGTTTCTTCTTTCACAATTGTCTGTAGACCAGATAAAAAGAGAGGCGTTCTCACGTTGTGTAAAAGACCTCTCCACTATGGGAGTAATTTGTCCCGTTCCAATACAAGAACAGGGGCAGTTTCTCAAACATTTTTGTGGTTCCCAAAAAAGGAGGGAACTTTCCGACCCATTTTAGATCTCAAGAGTCTAAGTTTCTCAGAGTTCCATCCTTCAAGATGGAGACCATTCGGACAATTCTTCCATTGATCCAGGAGGGTCAATATATGACTACCGTGGACTTAAAGGATGCATATCTTCATATTCCTATCCACAGAGATCACCAGTTCCTGAGGTTTGCCTTTCTGGACAAACATTTTCAGTTTGTGGCCCTTCCTTTCAGGCTGGCCACAGCACCCAGGATCTTCACAAAGGTTCTGGGGTCTCTGCTGGTGCTTCTCAGGCCGCGGGGCATTGCAGTGGCGCCTTATCTGGACGATATTCTGATCCAGGCGTCGTCTTATCAGCTGACAAAGTCTCATACCGACATTGTTCTTTCCTTTCTAAGGACTCACGGGAGGAAGGTGAATCTAGAAAAGAGTTCACTAATTCTACAGACAAGGGTTCCTTTCCTGGGAACTCTAATAGATTCTATATCCATGAAAATCTTCTTGACGGAAGTCAGAAAGTTAAAGATTCTGAATACATGCCGATCCCTTCAGTCCAATCCTCGGCCATCAGTGGCTCAGTGCATGGAGGTAATTGGAGGCGGCAATGGACATCATTCCATTTGCTCGTTTTCATCTCAGTCATCTACAACTGAGCATGTTCAAACAGTGGAATGGAGATTATGCAACTTTGTCTTCTCAGATAGATCTGGATCGGGAGACAAGGGACTCTCTTCTTTGGTGGTTGTCGCAGGATCATCTGTCCCAAAGGACGTGCTTCCGCAGACCCTCATGGTTGATGGCGTCAGCGGACGCCAGACTACTAGGATGGGGTGCAGTCTGGAATTCCCTGAAGGCTCAGGGTGTGTGGACTCGGTTGGAGTGTTTACTTCCAATGAATATTCTGGAATTGAGAGCAATATTCAATGCGCTTCAGACTTGGCCTCAGTTGGCTTCGGCCAAATTCATCCGATTTCAGTCGGACAACATCACGACTGTGGCTTACATCAATCAGGGAGAAACAACGAGTTCCTTAGCGATGACAGAAGTATCCAAGGTAATTCAGTGAGCGGAGGCTCACTCTTGTTATCTGTCAGCAATCTACATCCCAGGAGTGGACAACTGGGAGGCTGATTTTTTGAGCAGACAGGCGTTTTTTCCGGGGGAATGGGAACTTCATCCGGAGGTTTTGCCACTCTGATTCTCAGGTGGAGCAGACCAGTATTGGATCTGATGGCATCTCGTCAGACTGCCAAGCTTCCAAGATCCAGATCCAGGGATCCTCATGCCAAACTGATAGATGCCTTGACAGTGCTTTGGTAGTTCAACCTAGCTTATATGTTTCCACCGTTTGCTCTCCTTCCCCGGGTGATTGCACAGATCAAACAGGAGAGGGCTTCGGTGATTCTCATCGCTCCTGCGTGGCCCCGCAGGACTTGGTATGCCGATCTGGTGGACATGTCCTCTCTGCCACCGTGGGAAGCTTCTATTGAGGCAGGACCTCTCTTTCTCTTTGGCTGAGGAGTATCATCCGTCTTGCATATGAGACTGCTGGACAGCAGCCTCCTGAAGGAAGTACGGCTCATTCTACTAGGGCTGTGGCTTCCTCATGGGCATTTAAAAACAATGCTTCTGTTGAACAGATTTGCAAGGCTGCAACTTGGTCGTCTCTTCACACTTTTTGCAAATTTTACAAATTTGATACTTTTGCCTCGTCTGAGGCTGTTTTTGGGAGAAAGGTTCTCAAGCAGTGGTGCCTTCCGTTTAGGTTCCTGTCTTGTCCCTCCCTGTCATCTGTGTCCTATAGCTTTAGTATTGTATCCCATAAGTAAGGATGAAATCCGTGGACTCGTCATATCTTGTAAAAGAAAAGGAAATTTATGCTTACCTGATAAATTTATTTGTTTTACGATATGACGAGTCCACGACCCACCCTGTTATTTCTAAGACAGGTCTTTATTTTTGTTAAACTTCAGTCACCTCTGCTCCTTGGCTTTTCCTTTCTCTTTTTAAATTCGGTCAAATGACTGGAGTGGGAGGGAAAGGAGGAGCTATATATACAGCTCTGCTGTGGAGCTCTTTGCTTCCTCCTGCTGACCAGGAGGCGTAATCCCATAAGTAAGGATGAAATCTGTGGACTCGTCATATCGTAAAAGAAATAAATTTATCAGGTAAGCATAAATTTCCTTTTTTACTTTTGTTAAGAGAACTCCCGTTCATATTGAGGATAGTTGCTCTTTTAAGGATCCAATGGATAAGAAGCTAGAGGCTTACTTAAAGGATTACAGTGGCAACAGGCAGCAAGTATTGCCATGGTTGCGGGAACAGCATCTTATTGGTGCAATGCCTTGTCTGATGTTATTTCTGAGGAAACTACGGTAGAGGAGATCCAAGATGGGATCAAAGCTTTTAAACTGGCCAATACCTTTATCTGTGATGCCAACATGCAGATGATTAGACTGGGAGATAAGATGTCTAGCTTCACTGTGCTAGCCCGC